>NC_141877.1:499274360-499577390 GCF_056163025.1 Triticum urartu
TGGCGGCTGGAGCAAGAAGATCAGAGATTGAAGAAACAAGACATCCGTTGGATTGACATCCAACAGTTACGTCTGCTAGAATCGTTTGTTGACGTATATAATAACTAAAAAAATCTTGCATACGCGTCAACTAAACAGGCCCACAAGTCAGACCACTCCCTCTTTTTTTAATAATTTATATATAGCTCATGGGAACTTCTTATGCAATTTATTGCAGTCGTTTTTTTGGTTGGCCAGGGCCAATTTCACATAGTTCTGTGGGTTCCAAACTATTTTTAATACCGAAATGTCGAGCCATGTTTAAAGTACTTTGAAGATATATTTAAATTAGGTTAATGCCCAGTGAAATAGGAATCTGAAAATGTGAAAAAATTCAGAAATTATAAAGTTGCAGCCCATTTCATATTACTTTCAAGATTTACAGGCGTCTTGAAAGAGTTGCAGCCCATCAGGGCGTAGAAAAATAAGTAGGCCTGAATTGGGTATTCTTTAGAAAAAATAAACTGGGCTCATTTCCACAAAGAAAAAATAGCTAAGCTGGTCACATGGTGAACATAAAATATAAGCCTGGGCTAGACGGGCCACAACCCAGTTCAAACCCTGCTCCGTCTCAACAATACCAAACAAAAAAAATTACTGCTCGAGTAGCTACGTCCCAAGTGTCAGCCGATCTTGTGTTGTTCTCTTGACTATTGAGTACATACGCTCACAATGTCGTGGGTCCCAGATGTCAGGAAAACACTAGGAGGAAGCATTTTATTTTTCCATACGCTGACGTGGTGGGCCCCTACTGTCATCCTCTCCACGTACTTCTGCCGATTCCTGTTGTTTTTTGACCATGTTGACAACGCGAGAGGGCGGCACCGCGACGAGCGCACCAAAGCGCGCGGAGGACGTCGGCGTTAACGATTTTGGAGACGGTGGGGCGGTGATGCGTGCGCTAAGGCGTAGCCAGCCGTGGGAGGCGGAAGCAGGCGGCCCCGCCGGCGCTGGTTTGGTTTTGGCGGCTGGAGGAAGACAGGACTGAAGAAACATGACAGAATGTAAAAGCAGCATGAGTACTTAACAACCTTAACTGAAACCAGCAGAGGCACTTAACAACCAAAGCTGAAAGCAGTATGAGTACTTATACAGGTTTAACCGTACAAAGCACGCCTCGAACAGTGCTACTTTGCCTACAGTTAACCAAGGGTGAGGCCGCCAAGCCCCAGGACAAGGCCCAGGCGCCACCTCGCGCATCCAAAACCTTCTGAAAGTGGCGTCATCTTGCAACGTGGTCAATAAACAGGATATTCGCTTTAGAGCCATGGAAAAGCATGAACATAATCTTCTATCCTATTCTCCAAGATGGACGAGCCTTCATTATTTGAGACCACCCATGAATAAGTATCTTTTCACCTCCAAGGGGAATTGAGTAGGTCGACATAAACATCATGTTGTGACCAAGCGCAAGTCTGACCCGACCGTGGTCAGGCATCTGTATAGGAACAATAGAACTCGGCAGTTCCTGTTTCAAGAAGATCACAGCTGTAAAACTGTGTATAAACAATAGTTTATGAAAACATATATAATAGAAAACAGCTCGTACCTTAAGTTTCTCGACACAGTTGGGCCTGTTCAACGAGTGCAGCAGTGGCACACATATCCCACATGGCCATCCACCATTGAAACGCCCCACAAGGACCTCAAGACGATCAATAAAGTGTAGGAACTTGTGGACGTCGATCCAGTCAACTTTAGTGCCATTAGTAACAGCTGAGTTATTACAGAGTAACAAACGAGCAGATTTCTTAACTCTGAAAAAACCTACACGTGCCACCAATTATAAGAAAATATTAGTTAGAAGTAGCATCTTCGTGAGAGATTCGTTGCTACTTCTAAAGTTAAATTGTGATTAGTTAGACAGAATAGGTGGATTAAGAAGTAATCGAGCTAACAAGCAAGAACCAGATACAAAACTAACATGGATGAACAATTGGAACAACGTTGGGGTGGAAGATCGCAGTGAAGATGAGACCAGGTTCTGCTATTTACATCAACATTCGTGCTCCAACTTTCAGTCCGTAACAGTTGAGAAAGTTTATCCAAGTTCGGCCATAAAAAAAGCAGCGATCTTCTTGGTTCATGAACCCAACTCGGAACTTATATCCATGGCTTGTCTTCACCGTGACCATTAAACTAGTGTATTCAGTTATGGAAAGGCCGAGCTTCTTGAGTACATGTGTTCTGGCAGAGCAAATAATACACTGTAGGAAAAATAATATGAGAACACAGCATGTTCAAAAAACCCCCACCCTCCCGGATAGAAAAGAGGATTCTAGGAACATACTGTGCGTGTTTCAAAATGCTGTGTTAGGATGAGGAGGAACAAGTGTGGCATCTCGCCGAGGGCGCAGAAACCTGTAGGGTACTCGCACTTTGGGCACTGCAAATGAAACACACTAGATTCAGTAGGAAGAAAAATGCATCAATGGCGGCGGCTGCCATCCTAGCATTACCTGCGACCAAGGGACTTGGATTTATCGGGGATGGATGAAGAATTCGTACCTAGTTCTCCATGAGAAAACCCTATGCAATCGCCGAGACGGGGTTTTCTCTGAACAAGTAGACAAGGGAGAAGGGGATTCAGGCCTAGTGAAATATTGCCGCTTCGTCCGTCCATCTTACTGCTAAAGCTAGAAAGGGGGGTTGTGATTTGACGGCTCATTGGGCATTACTGTGGCGCTATGACCGGGGTGTGTCTACCGTGAAGTTGTGCACTCTAATTTGTGCATATGGCACGTGGACCCCGTTGTCGGTTGCCCCACATATCAGCGAAAGGAAGTAGAAAGACAGGAGTAACTAGTTACACATAAATATATTTTTTGACAGAGAGATGCTCCCTTTGTAAAGAAATATACAAATCTTTTATATCACAGGCTCACCTTGCCGAGAAATATACTCCCTCTGCAACGCAGAGGCATTACGGGGGTTCACCTTTTTTTATGGGGGTTCAGCTGAGAATATAATACTCAGATAGGCTCACGGTTCTGGACTTTGGGCCACAGGCCGACCCTGCATGTTTGGGGGCCCATGTGTTCTACCTCAGCGCTTTTCATATTGCAAGCGATCGGTACGGCGCTGGTTTTAGATGGTGTCGCAAGGAGAATACACAAAATTGAATAAAGCACGGTAGCTGTTGGAATGAAATCGAACGACAGTTCCTAACCAGCAATCAGAGTTGCAATTCTATCAACGATATACCATGTGATAAATAATACTGTCGTACTACTTATACACACAGGACACTTGTTTCACCATTCCAGATTATTACATCAAAATCTCTCGGAGGATAGATCAGTTCGACAGTTGCGTGCTGCTACTGAAGAATTTCAAAGTTGATTTGGACCAGCTCTCCTTGCCGAGAAAGTTCGATTTTGACATCATCCCCTACCGCAAGATATGATTTAGATTTGAACCTTGACCATCCTTTAGCATCAATCATCATGCGACCATCCTTTGTACTTACGGTATATTGAGCAGGTTCATTCACACCAAGGCTACGCATGGTAAGAGAAACTTGGCCCGGTCACCCGGATTGTTGAACGACTCCCTCGTTGCTCTAGGAATTCTCTGTTTGCAAACAAGAAGACATACCCAAACAGTTAGATCAACATAGTGAATCATGTGAAACAACATGGAAAGAAAAAAGAACGAAGCACTTGGGCGGCCAATGCTTACCAAGAAGGGGGACATGTCGGTTTTTGTAAGGACTTTGGTATATGAAGTGCGAACTGCAGCCCAGTCTATTGTCGGTGCAACTGCACGGGCCAGAGCAGATGCAAGTGCAAGTGTTGGTGCAGGTGCCAAAGTTGCTGCTGCTGCCGGAGATGGTGCTCCTTGTAGAGCTAGTGCCGGTGTCGATGCCCGATCCTCCGGTAGATCAGACTGATCCGCTGACGCGGTCAGTGCCCAATCCTCAGCTGGATCAGACTGATCTGGTTCCGCTGTAAGTGCTAGAGCAACTGCCGGTGCTCGATCTGTGCGAGACAGTGGTGATCGTGTTTGGTCTGCTATGATTAGCTTTCTAACTTGACTAGGATCCGTGACTGTGATCCAGTTTTTTTCTTCATTTCTTTTAAACGCGAGAAGGACTAATTGTGGCGTTTTTGTTAAACCAAACTGCAATTCATCATAGGGATTCAGCTTGTACTCAGACAACAGACTGGTCCAATTTTTTCCAGTAATATAAGTGATGGACAGTGCCTTCGTTACTGACACGACATAAGAAGTGAAACCTGCAAAAATAGCAATCGTAGAGCAAACCAAACGGTTTATTCTGTGATGAATGTCACATGGCAAAACCTGCATTGTAAAATTGCAGGAAAAGAAAGAAAACGTGACATTAAATCAATAAGATTTAGACAGTAAATCAATAAGATTTACTTGATGTGACACGAGTGAATCCTTACACGTGGCATGCAGAGGCCCCGCCTACTCCCACAAGCAGGACAGTCCAAATGTCGTGACAAATCGTATGGACCGAACATCCATGGGATTGGAAATCCTGGTGGGTGCGATAAACACTGCAATGCATACAGATATTGGAGTGTAACTGTCGGTGTCAAAACCGGCGGATCTCGGGTAGGGGGTCCCGAACTGTGCATCTAAGGCGGATGGTAACAGGAGGCAGGGGACACGATGTTTTACCCAGGTTCGGGCCCTCTTGATGGAGGTAAAACCCTACGTCCTGCTTGATTAATATTGATGATATGGGTAGTACAAGAGTAGATCTACCACGAGATAAGAGAGGTTAAACCCTAGAAGCTAGCCTATGGTATGATTGTGTGTTGTCCTACGGACTAAAACCCTCCGGTTTAGATAGACACCGGTGGGGGCTAGGGTTACACAAGGTCAGTTGCAAAGGAGGAGATATACATATCCATATTTCCTAGCTTGCCTTCCACGCCAAGTAGAGTCCCATCCGAACACAGGACGAAGTCTTCAATCTTGTATCTTCATAGTCCAACAGTCCGGCGGAAGGACATAGTCCGGCTGTCCGGAGACCCCCTAATCCAGGAATCCCTCAGTAGCCCCCGAACCAGGCTTCAATGACGATGAGTCCGGCGCGCAGTATTGTCTTTGACATTGCAAGGCGGGTTCTTCTCCAATTTCCAAGTGTTTGTAAGTAGTATCCGGCCCCTTAAATGTTGATCCTATTGGCTTCTGCGCCCAATAAGGGCTAACCCTCATACGTCGAACGAATACGAGGCGCCAGGGCATTTTTACATTCGCTCCCTAGCCAGGTAAATAAATTGTCTATTAAAGGGATTGGGATTCTTAGATCCGATCCACACCATCCTCCACTCAGCGAGAATCCATCAGAGCGTGTTTCGGAAAGATCCATTCCTGCATGGCCGACCTCCGCAGCTCCTCCTCCCACCCTCGTAGCCCTAAGCATGGTGATTGGGAGAGGTGTTCAGTCCCACACAGTCGATTGGTCGAACTGCAGACCAAGGTATTTCTCCCTCCGGCGTATATGGTGCCCGTTCAAGCCGGGCTGGACACCTACAATGGCGGGGAGCAAGCGGAGAACTTCCCCTGTCCCTCCATGGGGGAACGGGTTTGCCTTGTTCCTTACTTACTAAGGGACTCGGATTTCCAATTCATCCATTCCTCCACGGGCTCTTGGAGTTCTAAGGCCTCCAATTACACAATCTCACCCCTGCCTCCATTGTACACATCACCGGCTATGTTGCTCTCTGCGAGTTGTTCCTGGGCTGCGAGGCTCACTTCGAGCTGTGGAAAAGGCTATTTTGCCTCGTCCCTCGCACACAGAGGGAATCACTTTATCAAGTGGGCGGTGCCGAAGTATGGCGCATCGCCGATAGCGGATATCTGTCCGGTACCCCGAAGAAGCCGTCCGAAGACTGGCCTTCAGAATGGTTTTATAGGGAGGACGTTCCCCTTCCGGACCCTATTTGGCGGGGTCTTCCTGAGTTGAACAATGCTCCTCTGAAGAAGCGCTGAAGTTGGCGCCCACGGAGCCCCCAGGTGGAAGACGACAAAGAAGTCCTCTATCTGATGAACCAGATTAAGGCACTGGCTCGGTCAGGATTGATAATAACCGAAGTTATGTCGATTTGCATAATGCGGGGAGTGCAACCACTTCAATACCGTGGGCACCCCTTGTGGTGTTTCAACGGGGAGGATGATGCCACCCGCTATGGGCGTAAGGGTCCGGGCGATGCTGCCGCATTAGCCAAAATTCTGTGCGAACTGTTCAAGGGAGAGGAGGAGGAGTTCACCCGCATCAAGCCACGGGATGGATTCTCCATGTACTATCCTCCAAGCTGGGTAAGCTATATCCCCTTACTTCCATTTTCTCGCATTTTTCGTTGTAAGTATTCACCTTGCCAATTTGCGGCAGGAACTGCGAAAGGCCATAAAGGAGGTCAGCAGCCCCTCTCCACAACCGGAAGACCCTGACCGGGCCCTCGACTCCGGACTCGAAGAAGATCCGGTTATCTCCGTGGAGCTGATAAACCGGCAGTTCTATCAGTTAAGTTGCGACGATGCCATGGTGGCCATTACGGCCGACTATCCCGGATTACTCCCTACATCGCACGTAAGAAAAACCGAAAAGTCCCAACTCAAAAAAGTACGGTCCCCTTTTAGACACTTCACCCACCATATTCACATGGCCTTTTTTTACAGGGAAGGCATTCGGGACGCCCTGCAGCAACGCGCCAACAGGAGGCACCGAGGCCGGGTAGGCCAAAAAGGAAGGCGGTCAGGACGGAGACGCCGGCGCAAAGGTATAACAAACCCCGCTCTATGGTTGTCGTCTTTCTCGAAATGTAATGACGCCCGTGTTTATTTAACAAAAAAAATGCTCACCGGAATATGTCCGGCGATGTTGCCGATCACGCTTCCACTAGTCGTGCACCAGGACCAGACACGGAGGCAGAAGCTGATATGGGGCAGGCGCCGGATAATCCCCCTATAGAGGATGTGGATAGGTTATCTGCTACAAACTCAGAAGTGGAAAGCTCCATGAATCATAGGCGCCGCCGGGCCGTACTCCGTGACGCTTGTTTCTCACCAGAGGCGTTTGATGCCTTCAATTCTGGAGAGGTGTCAAAACCGGCGGATCTCGGGTAGGGGGTCCCAAACTGTGCGTCTAAGGCGGATGGTAACAGGAGGCAGGGGACACGATGTTTTACCTAGGTTCGGGCCCTCTTGATGGAGGTAAAACCCTACGTCCAGCTTGATTAATATTGATGATATGGGTAGTACAAGAGTAGATCTACCACGAGATCAGAGAGGCTAAACCCTAGAAGCTAGCCTATGGCATGATTGTATGTTGTCCTACGGACTAAACCCTCCGGTTTATATAGACACCGGAGAGGGTTAGGGTTACACAGGGTTGGTTACAAAGGAGGAGATACACATATCCGTATTGCCTAGCTTGCCTTCCACGCCAAGTAGAGTCCCATCTGGACACGAGACAAAGTGTTCAATCCTGTATCTTCATAGTCCAACAGTCCAGCCAATGGATATAGTCCGGCTGTCCGGAAACCCCCTAATCCAGGACTCCCTCAGTAGCCCTTGAACCAGGCTTTCAATGACGATGAGTCCTGCACGCAGTATTGTCTTCGGCATTGCAAGGCGGGTTCCTCCTCCGAATACACCACGGAAGAATTTTGAATATAAGGATAGTGTCCGACCCTGTAAAATAAGTTCCACATACCACCGTAGAGAGAATAATATTCCCACAAATCCAATTTGCTGACTTGTTTTGGCAACACGACATTATGTCACGGCCCGGTGATTATTCGAACTGTTTCCTTTAACTAGCCCAACACATAACGCGAGACAGTTTTTTGACACGTCTTGTCAAAACAGAGATCATGTCCCCTTATCACAGGATTCTCATCAATATGGGCGTGGGTAACCCAACCGCGGCATCGATTACAGCGCTTGGGGGATAAGCGAGTTTTACCAGGCTAGTGGGGATGCATAGTTTCGTCTGCCCATATAAAGGGATAAGGATTTACCTTTTCACCCACGCCTTCTTCCTCCTTTGCTCATCCATCTTCGCACACTCGAGCTCCAGCGCCCAAGTTCGCATTTCCCACCTCGACCTTCTCCAACCATGTCCGGAGCGGGAGGCAGGTGGATGGTCTCCTCCATCATGGAGGGAAACATCAAGAAGCTAAGGAGAGCCGGATACCTGCCCGACGACATAGCGCACCGGCTCCCTAACGAGGGGCAGCTCATCCCCACCCCTAGGCCCCATGAGAGGGTTGTGTTCCTTGCCCATTTCCTCCGCGGACTGGGATTCCCTCTCCACCCATTCGTTCGGGGGCTCATATTCTACTACGGCCTGGATTTCCACGATCTGGCCCTGAACTTCATCCTCAACATCTCGGCGTTTATCGTCGTGTGCAAGGCCTTCCTCCGCATCAAGCCGCACTTCGGCTTATGGCTGAAGACTTTCAATGTCAAGCCGATGGTAGTGAGCGGCTGCCAGGCGGAGTGCGGAGGCGCCATGGTGATGCCCAACGTCACATGGCTCGAGGGCTGCTTCGTGGAGACCATAAAGGGGTGGCAATCGGGGTGGTTCTACATCACCGAGCCGCGTGACCCCAAATGGGTAGCGGCCCTCGAGTTCCGATCTGGCTTCCCCACACGGCTCACCACCTGGCAAGAAAAGGGCCTGTCCTGGGGTAGTTCGGGAGAGCTGACCAGACTCCAAACATGTATTCAAAACATGGTGAACAAGAAGCTCAAGCTCGTCATCGTAGTCCCGGTCATGCTCAACCGCCGGATCCTCCCATGCCAACAACGGGCCTTCAACTTGTGGGAGTTCGACCCAGCGCAGCACCGAAATCTGAACAGGCTCTTCGACACAACTCACGAAGATGCCTGGAGGGTGCTATTCAAGAGCACTGAGGTCCCCCCTCCTACACTACTAGGGAAAAGCCGAGCAGCAGCGCGGGTTTTGGGCCTATTAGCAGCGCGGGGGCCGACGCTACTAATAAGGCGCTACAACTAATGTATAGCAGTAGCGCGGGCGCACCCGCGCTACTACTACGTCCGTGGCTGGGATTCCCTCTCCAACCATTCGTCCGGGGGCTCATATTCTACTACGGCCTGGATTTCCACGATCTGGCCCCGAACTTCATCCTCAACATCTCGGCGTTTATCGTCGTGTGCGAGGCCTTCCTCCGCATCAAGCCGCACTTTGGCTTATGGCTGAAGACTTTCAATGTCAAGCCGAAGGTAGTGAGCGGCCGCCAGGCGGAGTGCGGAGGCTCCATGGTGGGCAAGATGCCCAACGTCACATGGCTCGAGGGCTGCTGCGTGGAGACCATAAAGGGGTGGCAATCCGGTTGGTTCTACATCACCGAGCCGCGTGACCCCGAATGGGTAGCGGCCCTCGAGTTCCGATCTGGCTTCCCCACACGGCTCACCTCCTGGCAAGAGAAGGGCCTGTCCCGGGGTAGTTCGAGAGAGCTGACCAGACTCCAAACATGTATGCAAAACATGGTGAACAAGAAGCTCAAGCTCGTCATTGTAGTCCCGGTCATGCTCAACCGCCGGATCCTCCCATGCCAACAACGGGCCTTCAACTTGTGGGAGTTCGACCCGGCGCAGCACCGAACTCTGAACAGGCTCTTCGACACAACTCACAAAGATGCGTGGAGGGTGCTATTCAAGAGCGCTGAGGTCCCCCCTCCTACACTACTAGGGAAAAGCCTAGCAGCAGCGCGGGTTTTGGGCCTATTAGCAGCGCGGGGGCCGGCGCTACTAATAAGGCGCTACAGCTAATGTATAGAAGTAGCGTGGGCGCACCCGCGCTACTACTACGTCCGTGGCTGGGATTCCCTCTCCACCCATTCGTCCGGGGGCTCATATTCTACTACGGCCTGGATTTCCACGATCTAGCCCCGAACTTCATCCTCAACATCTCGGCGTTTATCGTCATGTTCGAGGCCTTCCTCCGCATCAAGCCGCACTTCGGCTTATGGCTGAAGACTTTCAATGTCAAGCCGAAGGTAGTGAGCGGCCGCTAGGCGGAGTGCGGAGGCGCCATGGTGGGCAAGATGCCCAACGTCACATGGCTCGAGGGCTGCTTCGTGGAGACCATAAAGGGGTGGCAATCCGGTTGGTTCTACATCACCGAGCCGCGTGACCCCAAATGGGTAGCGGCCCTCGAGTTCCGATCTGGCTTCCCCACACGGCTCACCTCCTGGCAAGAGAAGGGCCTGTCCTGGGGTAGTTCGGGAGAGCTGACCAGAGTCCAAACATGTATTCAAAACATGGTGAACAAGAAGCTCAAGCTCGTCATTGTAGTCCCGGTCATGCTCAACCGCCGGATCCTCCCATGCCAACAACGGGCCTTCAACTTGTGGGAGTTCGACCCGGCGCAGCACCGAACTCTGAACAGGCTCTTCGACACAACTCACAAAGATGCGTGGAGGGTGCTATTCAAGAGCGCTGAGGTCCCCCCTCCTACACTACTAGGGAAAAGCCTAGCAGCAGCGCAGGTTTTGGGCCTATTAGCAGCGCGGGGGCCGTCGCTACTAATAAGGCGCTACAGCTAACGTATAGCAGTAGCGCGGGCGCACCCGCGCTACTACTACGTCCGTTAGTAGTAGCGTGGGTAAAAACCCGCGCTACTACTAACCCGCGGAATTTTTTTTCGAATTTTTTGCCCGAATTTTCAAATTTCTGAATTATTTTAACCTCTAATCTCTAATCACCCTCACCGCTGCTCAATTTAATCTCTAATCACCCCTCATCATTCCAAATCATCTAACTTCCCGGACGGTCACCCATCCTCTTACTACTCCAGCCTGAGCACGCTTAACTTCCGGGTTCTATTCTCCCTCGATTCCAAGTCTGCACTTGTTGTTTTCCTGACAATAGTAAGATGTCAATCCGATTAACCCTCGGGAGTTTAGCTTGAGCATGAACTCACACATTTCGCTGTTTGAGTTTAAAACTATTGTTCTAAACCACAATAATTATTTAGTAACACTAATATTTCTTGAATAAGGTGTTTGACTACATTTTGACCAAAGTTTGACCACAGTTTGACCAGATTTGACCAAAATTCCAAAAAACTGAAATAATTATTTAGTAACACTAATATTCTTGAATAATTATTTAGTAACACTAATATGTCTTGAATAAGTAGTTTGACCACAGTTTGACCAGATTTGACCAAAATTTGAAAAAACTAAAATTTGAGCATAACTTTTTCCTTTTAGAATTTGAGGATTCGAAAAATTTGCAAACAGGCCATAGGCGGTCTCCATCGTACGCGGATTTTCGTGCTGAACATTTTGATATATTATACGTTTTTTTCTGACATCGTATGCAAAAGTTATAGCCGTTTTACATTTTCCCTACACTTTTTGCAAAACATGTCCAAATTTAAGTTTTTAAATTTTCCTAACTAGTAGATGTAAGAACATAACTACATCTCGAAGGATTTTAATTTTTGAAACATTTTGATATATTATATGTTTTTTTCTAACATCGTATGCAAAAGTTATAGCCGTTTTACATTTTCCCTACACTTTTTGCAAAACATGTCCAAATTTAAGTTTTTAAATTTTCCTAACTATTAGATGTAGTAACATAACTACATCTCGAAGGATTTTAATTTTTGAAGTTTTTATCATTTTCTTTTGCTTTTTACAAAACCGAAAAGGCGATCCACAGGGGGGGGGGGTGTTAGAGTTTCAAAATGGGACCTTTAGTAGTAGCGCGGGTTTATAACCCTCGCTACTACTATGGCATGGCCCAGGGGCATGATAGAGACCGCTTAGTAGTAGCGAGGGGTAAAAACCAGCGCTACTGCTATCAACTTAGTAGTAGCGAGGGTTAAAAACCCGCGCTACTACTATGGCATGTCCCGGGGGCACGGTAGAGACCGCTTAGTAGTAGCGAGGGTTAAAAACCAGCGCTACTGCTATCAAATTAGTAGTAGCGAGGTTTAAAAACCCGCGCTATTGCTACTTAGCAGCAGCGCCTGATTTTAAAGCGCGCTGCTGGTAAGATTCTGTGTATAGGCTTTTCCCTAGTAGTGCTACTATTGAGGATCGCGGATTCAGTGCGAAGCTCCAAGACAGCGCGCTAAGCTGCTTTACCTCTTACAGGATACTTGTTTTTCATAGCTTGACTCCATGCGGGATCTAAACTCCCGTACCTTTGACAGGACTGGCAAGAGACGGCCGGAGAGATCGACTGTCCGGTTCCTTTACCCGAAGGCCCAGCAGACGCTCTTCTGGCGAAGATGCTGACTCCGGCTCCTTATACAGTGTCGGAGAACACCAAGAAGGCCAAGGGAACCCGAAAGAGTTCCCGACACCAGGCGTCATCGCACTCACCGTCCGAAGACTCTACGACACAATCCTCCCCCGAAGACGAGGAGGCAGAAGAAGATGCTCCCCCTCTAGACGGGGGAGACAAGAAAAGGAAGGCAGCCCCAGCTGGGGAGACCGAAGGGTCCACGAAGGGAAGGACTCTCCCTCCGGACAGCTCTACCACCGCCGCCGACGGCGAAGACGAGTGGCTGCCCAGGGCTAAGCCCCTGGGGAAGTCGTAAGTATTCGGATACCAGAGTAACTCATAGCATTCCTTTGTCGCACTACTTCACCTAACACCGAATATGATTATGCAGGCCGCCCCGAGCCCGTATCGATGTATCATCGGATGGCTCCCTAGGCTCGTCGGATATGGATAGCGATCCAGTTCTGACCGCCACCTCCCCTCATCCTGCGAACGATGCCGAGGTGCTGTCTCAAGAGGCACCGGGTCAAGGGGAGACAGTCCCGGAGGCGCCTCAAGGCGGCCTCCCGGACTCCGAGAGCAGAGGGGACAAGGCCCCTGAGGGCTCCGAGTTCGGCCCTCAGCCGAACACCGCGCCAGAACCTCCAGTGGTTCCGGACTCGGGCAGGCGGCCTCCTTCTAAGAGGGGCAAGACGCCTATACCGGTGACCTCTGTTCATCCAGAGGCGCCGGACAATCTGCTAGAAGGGCTTCGCAGCGCTTCCATCGACGAGGAGCACCGCACTATTATGAGTGCGGTGATCCAGAAGGTTCAGTCCGCCAAGAGCGGATTGACTGAAGCCTGTGCCAGCCTTCTAACAGGCTTTGAGGTAAGTGTTTAAAATATAGGAAAAATATTACCGCATAGACAGTAGCCCCTAATGCTCTGTTCGGTGTTCACAAAGAAAAGCCAAACAAAGGATCAAACAATATCGCAGGAGTCCAATATAAGTATGTCAATATGCATATATAGGATTTGCTGCTGGCGTCCGCCGCACTGACTGCGGAGGTCACCATACTGAAGCAGGACCTTAAAGGGTCCCAGGACGAGCTCGGCCTTGCCAAGAGGCAGATCGAGGAGAACAAAGGTAAGTAGTACCTAGTCTATGGAGATGTATAAAAAGAATGCAATTGCAAAATGACAGGATCATCATAAATTTGCCAGGGGCCACGGCTGAAGTGGCGACCCTAAAGCAAGCGCTGTCCGAGGCCAAAGATAAAGCGGCCAAGGAGCGCACCGAGCGAGAAAGGCAAGAGGCTTGGGTGGGCGAGGTGCAGCAAGAGCTCCAGGCTCTCATGACGAAGCACGAGGCATTGGAGCTTGACTCGAAGACGCGAGAGTCTGAGCTTGCCGCGGCCATCGAGAGCGCAAAAAGTGCCAAGGCCGAAGCCCAAAAGGCCCTCCAGGAGATCGACACAATGAAGAAGATAGCGGATGGTAAGGCATTCTATATGCAAAGCAAGCATGTAAAAGTAAATTACCGATTACTTACCCGAATTCAGAGCTCTCCAGGAGCATTCGCAGATTTGCCCCGCAGCGTGTCGGATGCCGCGAAGTTTTACTGGGCCGAGGATGGAAGCTCAACAGAGAAGTTGTTCTGGGCCCAGTATACTGGGACCGAACACCCAGTGTCTGTGAGCGACCAGCTAAAGCAGCTGGTCGAACTGCACAAGGCGGCCGAACAGGCCATGAAGGGCTTTATAGTACGGCTGTGGCCTGGCGACGCCGTTCCGAATAGCTACTTCGGCCTAGTGAGGCGGCTTGTGGATGCCTGCCTGCGGCTGGAGGTCGTCAAGCGATCCGTCTACATTGAAGGTGCACGCCGGGCTTTCGCCCGTGTGAAGTTGCAATGGGTCAAGCTAGATACCGTGAAGCTAATCGAGGAAGGGTCACTGGAGGGTAAGGAGTATCGCCACCCTGAGATGTACTATGAGGGTGTTCTGCCGGGTTCCCGTCTCATAGCGGATGAGTGCACGAAAGATTTAATATTTGAGTGAAACTTGCTCGTGTCATCCTGTATTTATGAAAACTTGTTCATATGCGCTATGCAATGCTTATTTGAATTTAAAATATTACCTTCTGTTTGGCTGTTTATCCAATCTGAGAGATGGCTATTCCTCGGCTTCTGCCCCCATGCCATGAGTGCTGGGGTGTTCGGGATAAACCTGAGCACTCTTGTTCCCATTTTTGGGTCCTTCGAGGGAGGCACTTAGCGCAACGAACAAGGTAACCGGACTAATAATGCTTTATCACTCTCACTTAGCCATAGAATTCTATAATTTTAAATTTCGGCGAAGCCCCTAGTATTCGGAAGGCCGAATTTGGGGCGCGATACACGCCTTTAAGCCGGACAGGGCCGGCCCCTTGCTCTAAGCGGCATAAGTCTTTACGGACTCGAAACCTTGCCGAACAGCGACCAATCTCTCACCTTATCATGACAGTCAGTTTTAGCTTTCTCTACTGAGGTACTAAGCCTAGCAGAACCAGGGCACAATCGCAGTAGTTCTCCTAGCGCTACCTTAGCCGATAGAGCGGAATGTAAGGTACCGAAACATAGGAACCGGGATAACCCAACATTTGACCAAAGACATGATTCGGAGCTGATACATATAATGCTATAAGTTCGGGTGCCGCACTTGTGAAAGTGTTCAGACTTTTCACACCATATTGTGGGGTACGTAAGCCCCTGGTGTATTGGTTGTACCAAAGTGTACGGTTGCAAGGCGTCATTAATGAACATATATATATATAACAAGAATGCAGTAATGGTCGTAATGTTATGCATTGTTTATTCAAAAAGGTGCGTTAAAGCAAATGATACAAATAGTGCGATAAGCAAAAAGTAGGATGATGTCCCATCCAAGGGCAAGCTAAGGAATATTATTAAAGCAAATATTTCGCTCATTATCGTAATCCACCTGGGAATTCCTTGGTGTGACGTAGCTTTCTGCTTCCTAGGTTGCTGCATCATGTGTTCGGCAATCATGCTGCCGGACAGGGTTTCCAGAGATTAAGGTCCTGAAAAAGAGAAAAATAACGAAGCGGGAAGCCCCTAGTGCGGTTTAAGCCGCGTCTTGGGACGTGCCGCAGTTGTTCCCCCCTCCCCACCTCTGCCCATGGTATTTTTAATGCGTAATTATGTACACGTGGCACGAGTTTCACCTCTTGGCTGGGACTGGGGTGGGGGCCGCATTGCTACGTGAGCTCAGATCGTGCTAGGCGGTCTAGTTGCCGATTACTCTGAGCGTGCTTGAGGGTGTCCGGGTCTTGAAATGCCGAACTGGTGGATTGCCTTGAGAGGCAGCTTTGCGCTTCTGCTGCGAGGCTCGCAGTGCGTTCCTCCGTTCGGAGAGAGCGCTCTATGTTTCCATTGACTCTAATAACCCCATGAGGTCTTGGAATCTTGAGCTTTAGGTATGCATAATGCGGTACCGCATTGAATTTCGCAAATGCGGTTCGCCCGAGCAGTGCATGATAACCACTGCCTAACGGGACTATATCGAAGATTAACTCTTCGCTTCGGAAGTTATCCGGGGATCCGAAGACCACTTCCAGTGTAATTGAGCCTGTGCAATGGGCCTCTATGCCTAGAATAACGCCTTTAAAGGTTGTTTTTGTGGGTTTGATCCTTAAGGGGTCTATGCCCATTTTGCGCACTGTGTCCTGATAAACAGGTTCAGGCTACTGCCGCCATCCATAAGGACTCGAGTGAGGTGAAATCCATCAATGATTGGGTGTAGAACCAATGCGGCGAATCCGCCATGACGGATACTAGTGGGGTGGTCCCTGGGATCGAAAGTGATCGGATAGGAGGACCATGGGTTGAACTTTGGGGCGACTGGCTCCAACGCATATACGTCCCTGAGCGCACGCTTCCGCTCCCTCTTGGGGATGTGGGTTGCGTATATCATGTTCACCGTCCGCACTTGTGGGGGAAACCACTTCTGTCCTCCGGTGTGTGGCTGCCGGGGCTCCTCCTCGTCATCGCTATGCAGCCCCTTATCCTTGTTTTCTGCAATTAACTTGTCGGCCTGCTTGAACACCCAACAATCCCTGTTGGTGTGATTGGCTGGCTTTTCTGGGGTGCCGTGTATTTGACACGAGCGATCGAGTATACGGTCCAAACTGGACGGGCCCGGCGTACTTTGTTTGAATGGCTTTTTCCGCTAACCGGGTATAGAGCCTTTGAATCCGGCATTAACTGCCGTGTCCTCAGTATTATCGCTGTTAATGTGGCGCTTATGTTTGTTGCGACGTGACGTGTTATTGCCGTCCTTGGTATCCGAAGTACCATGGTTCTTTGACATGTTCTTACTACGAGCCAGCCAGCTGTCTTCTCCCGCACAAAAGCGGGTCATGAGTGTCGTGAGGGCTGCCATAGACTTTGGCTTTTCCTGACCAAGGTGCCGGGCTAGCCACTCGTCGCGAATGTTGTGTTTGAAAGCTGCTAGGGCCTCTGCATCCGGACAGTCGACGATTTGATTTTTCTTTGTTAGGAACCGAGTCCAGAATTGCCTGGCCGATTCTTTTGGCTTCTGAATTATGTGATTCAAGTGATCGGCGTCTGGTGGTCGCACATAAGTGCCCTGAAAGTTGTCGAGGAATGCAGCTTCCAGATCTTCCCAACAGCTAATGGACTCTTCTGGCAAGCTGTTAAGCCAATGCCGTGCTGGTCCTTTGAGCTTTAGTGGTAGGTATTTGATGGCATGTAAGTCATCGCCGCGGGCCTTGTGGATGTGGAGAAGGAAATCCTCGATCCATACCGCAGGATCTGTTGTGCCGTCGTATGATTCGATGTTTACAGGTTTGAAACCTTCTGGGATTTGATGATCCATTGCTTTGTCTGTGAAGCATAAGGGGTGTGCGGCGCCCCTGTATTGGGCTATATCTTGACGCAGCTCGAATGGGTCTTGCCCGCTGTGTTCGGCCCGGCCAGATTTACTTTTACTGTATCCGGCGTGATGTTTATCGTCTCGCATAGTGGCGCGCCCTCGTGATCCGTAGATTGATCTTGCGAGTTTTGCTTTGTCCTCCAATACGTCTCGCAGGTCTGGCGTGTTTCCCCATGCTTTTTTATTTGAATGGCATCGGGGTGCAGGCTGAGCTTTTGGCTGGAATGCCTCTCTATCACTGCCACGAGGTGGCCGATCAGCTGCGTCATATGCTTCTTCCTCCAGTCAAGGTAGCAACCTGCATTTTGGGTAACTCTTGGAGGGGCACTCGAGTTTATATTCCTCAGCCGCGAGGACGTCAGTCCATCTGTCAGCTAGCAGATCTTGATCAGCTTGAAGCCGCTGCTGCTTTTTCTTCAGGCTATTTGCCGTGGACATAAGCCGGCGCTTGAAGCGCTCTTGTTCGACGGGATCCTCTGGCACGACGATTTCGTCATCGCTGAGGCTTGCCTCATCTTCGGAGGGGGCATGTAATTATGATACTCCACCCCTCCATCTGCCGCTCTCTCAGGAGGGCTGGCTCCTCCATCCTCCTGCTCTAGACCTACTCCCTCCTCGCCATGGAGAGCACCGGGATGATGAAGATGGCCACCGGGGAAGGATTGCCCCCTCCGGCAGGGTGCCGGAACGGGTCTAGATTGGCTTTCGGTGGCTACGGAGGCTTCTGGCGGCGGAACTCCCGATCTATCGTGCTCTGTTCTGGAAGTTTTAGGGTACGTGAGTATATATGGGTGCAGGAAGTACGTCGGTGGAGCTTCAGGGGCCCCACGAGGCAGGGGGGCGCACCCTAGGGGGGGTGAATATTCAGATCCGAAAGATTCAAGAAAAAAGTTCATATTGACATAAAAATGATAATACTTCAAGCATACTAACTAAGCAATTATGTCTTCTCAAAATAACATGGCCAAAGAAAGTTCATCCCTACAAAATCATATAGTTTAGTCATGTTTCATTTTCGTCACACAAGAATTCTCTCATCATGCACAACCCCGATGACAAGCCAAGCAATTGTTTCATACTTTAGTAATCTCAAACTCATAAACTTTCATGCAATACATGAGCGCGAGCCATGGATATAGCACTATGGGTGGAATAGAATATAATGAGGGGGTTATGCGGAGAAGACAAAAAGGAGAAAGTCTCACATCAACGAGGCTAATCAATGGGCTATGGAGATGCCCACCGATTGATTTTATTGCAAGGAGTAGGGATTGCCATGCACTAGAGCTATAAATGTATGAAAGCTCAACAAAAGAAACTAAGTGGGTGTGCATCCAACTTTCTTGCTCACGAAGACCTAGGGAACTTGAGGAGGCCCATTGTTGGAATATAAAAGCCATGTTCTATAATGAAAAATTCCCACTAGTATATGAAAGTGATAACATGAGAGACTCTCTACTATGAAGATCATGGTGCTACTTTGAAGCACAAGTGTGGTAAAAGGATAGTAACATTGTCCCTTCTCTCTTTTTCTCTCATCTTTTTGGGCCTTTTCTTTTTTATGGCCTTTCTCTTTTTTGTGCCTTCTCTTTTTTATGGCCTTTTTTTATTCCTCACTTGGGACAATGCTCTAATAATGATGATCATCACACTTCTATTTATTTACAACTCAATGATTACAACTCGATACTAGAACAAAGATGACTCTATATGAATGCCTCCAGCGGTGTACCGGGATATGCAATGAACCAAGAGTGACATGTATGAAATAATTGTGAACGGTGGCTTTGCCACAAATACTATGTCAACTACATGATCATCAAGCAATATGACAATGATGAATGTGTCATGATGAACGGAATGATGGAAAGTTGGATGGCAATATATCTCGGAATGCTATGGAAATGCCATAATTGGTAGGTATGGTGGCTGTTTTGAGGAAGATATAAGGAGGTTTATGTGTGAAAGAGCGTATCATATCATGGGGTTTGGATGCACCGGCGAAGTTTGCACCAACTCTCAATGTGAGAAAGGGCAATGCACGGTACCGAAGAGGCTAGCAAGGATGGAAGGGTGAGAGTGTGTATAATCCATGGACTCAACATTAGTCATAAAGAACTCACATACTTATTGCAAAAATCTACAAGTCATCAAAAACCTCGGCACTACACGCATGCTCCTAGGGTGATAGATTGGTAGGAAAAGACCATTGCTTGTCCCCGACCGCCACTCATAAGGAGGACAATCAAATAACACCTCATGTTTCAAATTTGTTACACAACGTTTACCATACGTGCATGCTACGGGACTTGCAAACTTCAACACAAACATTTCTCAATTTCACAACTACTCAACTAGCACGACTTTGATATTATTACCTCCATATCTCAAAACAATTATCAAGCATCAAACTTCTCTTAGTATTCAACACACTCATAAGAAAGTTTCTTACTAATCTTGTATACCTAATATATTAGGATTTTAAGAAAATTACCATGCTATTTAAGACTCTCAAAATAATTTGAGTGAAGCATTGAGGGTTCATCTATTTCTTCAAAATAAAAATACCACCATGCTCTAAAAGATATATGTGAAGCACTAGAGCAAACGACAAACTACTCCGAAAGATATAAGTGAAGATCAATGAGTAGTCGAATAATTATGCAACTATGTGAAGACTCTCTAACATTTAATAATTTCAGATCTTGGTATTTTATTCAAACAGCAAGCAAAGCAAAATAAAATGACATTCTAAGAATGGCAAACATTATGTGAAGAAGCGAAAACTTAGAATCAACCAAAACTAATCGATAGTTGTTGAAGAAGAAAGGTGGGATGCCAACCGGGGCATCCCCAAGCTTAGATGGTTGAGACTTCTTGAAATATTGTCTTGGGGTTCCTTGGGCATCCCCAATATTGAGCTTTTGTGTCTCCTTAATTCCTCTCATATCACGGTCTCCCTAAATCTCAAAAGCTTCATCCACACAAAACTCAACAAGGACTCGTGAGATAAGTTAGCATAAACCATTGCAAAAACCTTATCATACTCTACTGTAGCAAATCACTAAAATTATTATTCAACATTTCATACTAAATGCCTCTGCATATTTAATAGTTCTATCCTCAAATAGAATCATTAAAGAAGCAAACATATGCAAACAATGCAGACATAACAGCAATCTGCCTAAACAGGATAGTCTGTAAAGAATGCTGCAACATCCATACTTACCTAGCTCCAAAATTTATGAAAGAAAATTCCCACTGTAGTAAATTTATCATATCTTAATATTCAAAAGGTTTCAACATTTTATCACAGTCTGAATTTTCTAGGAAATTATTGCAACAGCGGTAAACTTTCTGTTTTCAAACAGCAACATGTATACTTGTAACATAGGCATAGTAAAGGCTATCAATGCCACTTTTATTGAAATAAAAGATGCAAAACATTGTTCTAAATAACAGAAAGCAAATCCTAAAAAATAAATTGACGCTCCAAGCAAAACACATATCATGTGGTGAATAAAAATATAGCTCCAAGTAAAGTTACCGATGAACAAAGACGAAAGAGGGAATGCCATCCGGGGCATCCCCAAGCTTAGGCTCTTGCTTGTCCTTGAATATTACCTTGGGGTGCCTTGGGCATCCCCAAGCTTAGTCTCTTACCACTCCTTGTTCCATAGTCCATCGAATCTTTACCCAAAACTTGAAAACTTGACAACACAAAACTTAACAGAAAACTCGTAAGCTCCGTTAGCGAAAGAAAACAAAACACTACTTCAAGGTACTGTAATTAACTCATTCTTTATTTATATTGGTGTTAAACCTACTGTATTCCAACTTCTCTATGGTTTATAAACTCTTTTACTAGCCATAGATTCATCAAAATAAGCAAACAACACACGAAAAACAGAATCTGTCAAAAACAGAACAGTCTGTAGTAATCTGTAACTAACACAGACTTATCGAACCCCAAAAATTATAAAATAAATTGAAGGACCTGAGGAATTAATCTATTAATCATCTGCAAAAAGAATTAACTAAATAGCAGACTTCAACAAAAAATGGTAGCAATTCTCGTGAGCGCTAAAGTTTCTGTTTTTACAGCATGATCAACAAGACTTTCCCCAAGTCTTCCCAAAGGTTCTTCTTGGCAAAAACACTCATTAAAAGCATAAAAGAACATCTAAACAGAGGCTATATGAATTATTTATTACTAAACAAGAACAAAAATAAAGTTGGGTTGCCTCCCAACAAGCGCTATCGTTTAACGCCCCTAGCTAGGCATGATGATTTCAATGATGCTCACATAAAAGATAAGAATTGTAACATAAAGAGAGCATCATGAAGAATATGACTAGCACATTTAAGTATAACCCACTTCCTATGCATAGGGATTTTGTGAGAAAAAACTTGAGGGAACAAGAATCAACTTGCATAGGAAAGCAAAACAAGCATAACTTCAAAATTTTAAGCACATAGAGAGGAAACTTGATATTATTGCAATTCCTACAAGCATATATTCCACCCTCATAATAATTTTCAGTAGCATCATGAATGAATTAAACAATATAACCAGCACCTAATGCATTCTTTTCATGATCTACAAGCATAGAAATTTTATTAATCTCCACATAAGCAAAATTCTTCTCATCAATAGTAGTGGGAGCAAACTCAACGAAATAACTATCATGTGAGGCATAATCCAATTGAAAATTAAAATCATGATGATAAGTTTCATGGATATCATTATTCTTTATAGCATACAAGTCATCACAATAATCATCATAGATAGCAACTTTGTTCCCATAATCAATTGGAACCTCTTCCGAAATAGTGGATTCATCACAAAATAAAGTTTTGACCTCTCCAAATCCACTTTCATCAATATAATCATCATAAATAGGAGGCATGCTTTCATCATAATAAATTTTCATATCAAAACTTGGGAGACTAAAAATATCATCTTCATTAATCATGGCTTCCCCAAGCTTGGGACAAACATTGATTGTAGCAAATATATTCTCAAAAACATCATCTTCATCAAACATAGCATCCCCAAGCTTGGGCCTTTTCATATCATAAGCATGGATAGCAGCAATGGTATAGCAATTATCATATTCTTCCAAGCAAGTGCCAAAAAGATTTTCAAGGTAATAGGAAGTATCATTATCACTAGTAGAAAAAGGATCAAACGTGAAGCACATTAGTGCCGGTTTGGATTTGAGCTGGCACTAATGTGTGCATTAGTGCCGGTTCCAATGGCTAGCCGGCCGCTCTCATTAGTACTGGTTTGTGGCGAACCTTTAGCACCGGTTCGTGCCACGAACCGGTACTAAAGTGAGTGGTGGCAGGATGTTGTCAGTCCGGGGCCCCTCCAGCCCCTTTAGTACCGGGTCGTATCACGAACCGGTACTAAAGGTCATCCTATATAGACCCTTCGTCCACCCGAGCTCGCTCTGTTCTTCCCATTTCCCCTCTCCTCTCTGTTCTTTTCCCTCTTCCTCTCAAGCTCATCACACATTTTGCCCAAAATTTGTCAAGATTTGAAGGCCCCCATCCATTCAAATGATCACAAAGGTTAGCAACTTTGTCCTTTCATCTCTAATTGCTAGATTAGCTCGTGCAATGCTTTATATAGTGATTGATTTTTGAGTTTAGTAATTTGGGAGGAATTATATATATGTGCTAGTATTTGATTTATATGCAATTTGAGGTCAAAAATAACACTTAGTTTGCATATGTAGGTGTGGTTTACTTAGTACCTTCTAAATCTCCATCGTTACCACCGTCGATTGCTCGCAACGTCCCGTCGCCGGCACCACCTTGTGGTGAGCCTCTTGTTCATGAAGTTTTATAAAAAAATTGGTGTTTGTGTGATTTGGATATATAGTTACTCGTATAATTATCTTACCCATACGTTGTTTGTTATACATAGTGCCATGGTTTTGATATCCGTCCCCGTCGGCCCTCGTCCGGGTTATGATTCGGATGTGGTATATTCTCTTTTAAAACTATTCATTGCATTTCGTGTTTATGACAAATTATACCCATCAAGTTGACATAGATATTTGTATGTAGGAGGTAGTTGAACCGAAAATTCCAACCGGCCCTATTGTCGAGAGGTTAAATTTAGTTGAAAGAGAAAACGAGGATTTGTAGGAAAAATTGAAAAGAATTGAGGGGGAGAAGATGGAATTGGAGTTGCATGTTGCCGATGTCGTCGATGATCACAGGATTAAGATGGAGAAAATGCGCTTGAAGATTAGAAAGATTAGAAAATATGCCATTCATAGTGAGGCTTGGCATCATTATGCTGTTGGATCAATTGTTACCTTAGTTGCGATCTTGATTGCATTTGTTGTTGCATTTAAGTTCTTTAGCTAGAGAGTTATGTGTTTGTTGCATTTAAATTTTGTATGAACTTTATGTATTGTATTAATTTGGTGTTTTCGGTGCTGTGTATTGAAGATGAGTCGGCAATGGATGTACGATGACCGATGCTCTCCCGAGTTCATTAATGGCGTGCGTACTTTTCTGCTTGCGGCTGAGGCAAACAAGCGGGCGGATGGTTTTATGCCTTGTCCATGTGCTGGCTGTAAGAATGGTCACAATTACTCTACGTCAAGAACCATTCGCGTCCACCTGTTTGAGTCCGGCTTCATGCCCCACTGTAATGTTTGGACCAAGCATGGAGAAATAGGGGTTATGATGGAAGACAATGAAGAAGAGGACGACGACAGCTATCTTGGCCATGGGTTCCCTGAATACGATGATACAACATTGAGGGAAGAAGCTGAGCCGGTAATGCGGGAAGAAGTTGAGCCGGCAATGCGGGAAGAAGCTGAAGAAGAGGCATCGGATGAGCCCGTTGATGATCTAGGTCGGGCCATTGCTGATGCAAAGAGAAACTGCACAAGTGGTTTGGAGAAGAAGAAGTTGCAGTGCATGTTAGAGGATCACAAAAAATTGTTGTACCCGAATTGCGTAGGTGACAAGAAAAAGCTGGGCACCACACTGGAATTGCTACAATGGAAGGCAGAGAATGGTGTATCTGACCAGGGATTTGGAAAGTTGCTGGTAATGATAAAGAATATGCTTCCAAAGGACAACGAATTACCCGAGAGTGCGTACGAAGCAAAGAAGGTTGTCTACCCTCTAGGGTTAGAACTGCAGAAGATACATGCATGCCCTAATGATTGCATCCTCTACCGCGGTGAGTACGAGGATTTGAACGCTTGCCCAGTATGTGGTGCATTGCGCTATAAGATCAGCCGCGATGACCCTGGTGTTGTCGAGGGTGAGCGCCCTAGGAAGAAGATTCCTGCCAAGGTGATGTGGTATGCTCCTATAATACCACGGTTGAAATGTTTGTTCCAAAACAAAGAGCATGCCAAGGCGATGTGATGGCACAGAGAAGATCGTAAGAAAGAAGGAAAGTTGAGAGTACCCGCTGACGGGTCGCAGTGGAGAAAAATCGAAAGAAAGTACGGGAAGGAGTTTGCAGATGACGCAAGGAATGTATGGTTTGGTCTAAGCGCAGATGGAATTAATCCTTTTGGGGAGCAGAGCAGCAACCATAGCATTTGGCCTGTGACTCTATGTTTGTATAACCTTCCTCCTTGGTTGTGCATGAAGCGGAAGTTCATTATGATGCCAGTGCTCATCCAAGGCCCTAAGCAACCCGGCAACGACATTGATGTGTACTTAAGGCCATTAGTTGAAGAACTCTTACAACTCTGGAATGGAACAGGTGTACGTGCATGGGATGAGCACATGGGGGAAGAATTTGACCTAAAGGTGTTGCTGTTCGTGACCATCAATGATTGGCTTGCTCTCAGTAACCTTTCAGGACAGACAAACAAGGGATACCGCGCATGCACGCAATGTTTGGATGATACCGATAGTATATATTTGGCTAATTGTAAGAAGAATGTGTACCTGGGACATCATCAATTTCTTCCGAGCAGGCATCCCGTAAGAAAGAAAGGCAAGCATTTCAAAGGTGAGGCGGATCGCCGGACGAAGCCTCACCACCGTACTGGTGCTGATGTACAGGATATGGTCAAGGATTTGAAGGTGGTCTTTGGAAAGGGTCCTGGTGGACAACCTGTTCCAAATGACGCTGACGGACGCGCACCCATGTGGAAGAAGAAATCTATATTTTGGGACCTGCCCTACTGGAAAGACCTAGAGGTCCGCTCGGCAATCTACGTGATGCACGTGAGGAAGAATCTTTATGTGACCCTGCTTGGCTTCTTGGGCGTGCATGGGAAGACAAAAGATACACCTGAGGCACGGAAGGACCAGCAACGTATGCACGGAAAAGACGGCATACATCAGGGTCATGCAAGCTACGCTCTTACCAAAGAAGAGAAGGAAATCTTCTTTGAATGCCTGCTCAGTATTAAGGTACCGTCTGGCTTCTCGTCGAATATAAAGGGAATAATAAACATGGCAGAGAAAAAAGTTCCAGAACTTAAAGTCTCATGACTGCCACGTGATTATGACGCAACTGCTTCCGGTTGCATTGAGGGGGCTTCTACCGGAAAATGTTCGATTAGCCATTGTGAAGCTATGTGCATTCCTCAATGCAATCTCTCAGAAGGTAATCGTTCCAGAAATCATACCAAGGTTAGAGAATGATTTGGTGCAATGTCTTGCCAGTTTCGAGTTGGTGTTCCCACCATCCTTGTTCTACATCATGACGCACGTCCTAGTTCACCTATGTGAAGAGATTAACGTTTTGGGTCCTGTATTTCTACACAATATGTTTCCCTTTGAGAGGTTCATGGGAGTCTTAAAGAAATATGTTCATAACCGTGCTAGGCCAGAAGGAAGCATCTCCATGGGCCATGAAAATGAGGAGGTCATTGAGTTTTGTATTGACTTTATTCCTGACCTTAAGCCAATTGGTGTTCCTGAATCGCGGCATAAGGGCAGACTGGATGGAAAAGGCACTGAAGCACACTACACAGTTCTACAGAATTCCGCCTTGGTGGCTCCGTATATGGATGAACACAAGAATTTGCTATGCTCCAAACACCCAGAGCGGTCTAATGACTGGATTACATGTGAACAAACCAGGAGTTTCGCCAGCTGGTTGCAGACACGTACCATGCATGACGCCTCTATTGAAGATGACCTGTACTTGCTGTCCCAGTTACCATCTTCGAATATAATGACTTTCAGAGGGTACGAGATAAATAGTAATACATTTTACACGATCGCCAAAGATAAGAAGAGCACCAACCAAAATAGTGGTGTCCGCTTTGATGTAGAAACCAAGACGGGAAAGGAAACATATTATGGTTATATACAGGACATATGGGAACTTGACTATCGACGTGGTTTGAAGGTCCCTTTGTTTCGGTGCAAATGGGTCAATATGACAAGAGGCGGGGTAACGGAAGACCCGTAGTACGGAATGACAATAGTGGATCTCAACAATCGTGCGTATACAGACGAACCATTCATCCTAGCCAATGATGTGGCACAGGTTTTCTATGTGAAGGACATGTCTACCAAGCCGAGAAAAAGAAAAGATAAGTAAGCGAATGCATCGTACGATGAGCCAAAGCGGCACATAGTTCTTTCTGGGAAGAGAAACATCGTGGGAGTGGATGACAAGACAGACATGTCAGGAGATTATGAAAAGTTTGATGAAATTGCTCCATTCACAGTGAATATTGACCCGAGCATCCAGTTAAATGATGAAGATTTTCCATGGCTACGGCGTAAAGGGACACACGCGAAGAAAAAGTTTCACACCCGAAGATCTGGGATGTGATCGGCTTCACTATCATCACTTTCTTCTGTGTTTCCCACCCAGGAGGGAATCTCTGTAATAGTTAGGGTAGCTAGTTATGTGTTTTGGCATTTGAAACGCAAAGAAATTTGATGTGCAAGCAAATTCTTTCATACATTTACTGATTTTTTCAGCTAAATGACCCTGATATTGAAAAGCATTTCAAATGAACTCAGAAAAGGTTGAAAGTTGGCATGGTATCATAATTTCACCCACATAGCATGTGCAAAAAAGTAGAGAGGGTTACCGCAAAAACTGGATGCACTTCGTGTACAAAATGGACAATCTGTTTAGAAGTATCAGGGTTTCGGACGAAAACTCATCCGTTACAAAGGAATTTCATTTTTAAAATAACCTAAGCATTACCAAATTGAATATAATGATAAAACACACTAATATTAAACATAAGAAAAAAGAATCACTGAAAAACCTATTCTCAAAGTTAAGTTATTGACAAACTAGTGATTCAAACAAATTTCAAATAATTCAAAATTTAAACTATTCAAATTTGTAAACTACCGGTACTAACATAAATTTTGTAATTTTTTGTACCTAAAGCAAAAATATTCACAAAGAAACTCTAAATACAACAAAAAACAACTCAAAAATAAATAAAACAAAAATAAATAAAGCAAAAAATAAGAAAAAAAGCCCACCTACTAGGCGACAGCGGCCTGCATACGGCTAGAAACCTAAATTCTAGTTGGGCCAAGATGCAGGACCGCTAGCCCAGTAGGCCCAACAGGGCATCGCAACAGAGGTAGGCCCAGAAGGCCTGCTTAAGAGAGGAGCTCGAGACAGCAGCAACGGCGGGGCTTATAAGCAGGTGCGAGTGCCCCTCGGCTAGCGAGGTGGGACTAAACTTTTGCGCCCCTCGCCTGGCAGCGCACACCCTTTAGTACCGGGTCGTGGCTCCAACCGGTACTAAAGGGGGGGGGGCTTTAGTACCGGTTGGCGCCACGACCCGGTACTAAAGGGGGTGCAGTTCCGCTGCTTCGCCTGGCCAAAACAGACCTTTAGTACCGGTTGGTGGCTCCAACCGGTACTAAAGGTGGGTTCTGTATAAGAAAACACTTCAAAATATTGTCAGTTTCTCATCTCTCCCTGCTTCTTTCTCCTCTGCCCCGTCGCCGCCGCCCCTCGTCGCCGCCCCCGTCGCCGTCCGTTGCCGTCCCCGTCGCCGTCCGTCCCCGTCGCCGTCCGTTGCCGTCGCCATCCGTTGCCGTCCCCGTCGCCGTCGGTCGCCGTCGCCGTCTCCGTCCCAGTCGTCCCCGTCGCCGCGCCGCGCCCCGCCCCATCCTTCCGTCCTCCCCGCCCGGCCCGTCCCCGTCCCCATCATCGCCGCCCCGTCCCTGTCGTCGCCGCCCCGTCCCCATCGCCGTCTCCGTCTCCGTCCCTGTCCCCATCGCCGCCCACCGTCGTCGCGCCTCGCCGGTGAGCTCCTGCCCCGGCCACCAACCACACACACACACACATTGTTATAGAATTGTTAGCAATCTTTCTGTTTTTTAGTTATAGAATTAATAGAAATGTTAGTTTTAGTTATAGAAATGTTAGTTATATAGAAATGTTAGTTATATAGAAATATTAGAAATGTTAGTTATATAGAAATGTTAGTTATATTAGAAATGTTAGCTATATAGAAATGTTAGTTATATAGAAATGTTTTTTAGTTATAGAAATATTAGAAATGTTAGTTTTAGTTATAGAAATATTAGAAATGTTAGTTTTAGTTATCAAATTTAGAATTTGCATATATGAAATCACAATCCATCATTTAAAAAATGTTACTTTACTTTTGCGGCATATAGTATTTGTTGTCGACGATGCCCGGCCCGCATCCTCGCCGTTGACCCATTCGCGACGACGTCCTGCTTCAGAGGACCCATGTCCGGGACTGGGCTCCACCGGGCTGGCACTGGGAGGTGCCACCTTCAGGGGCGCGATGCTAGGTGAGGAGCCCGGCCCCGGGTCCCGTCGTCGACCCTCATCTTCTTTGGTGGCATTCGTCTGTGCCACTTTGTGCGGAGGGAGCCGGCCCCGCCGGAGGTGGTACGTCGCCGTGTCAGGGAGGAGGACGAGCATGTCCATCGCTACATGGCTGCTATGGACGTCAGCTTCTCCAATACCTGGCAGGTTCTTTGGGGAGATCACCCAAGGTATGATCCAGTGATGGTTCCTTCACTTTGGTTGTCCACCGCCTAGATTACTCTCTAATATTCGATCTTTATTAGCTAGCTAGCTAGCTAGTGATGTATTCGATATATAATATTAGAGATGATTTATTCGAGATTATATATATTATTCGAGACGATGTATTCGAGATTATGTCTATTATTCGAGACGACGTATTCGAGATTATATTCGATGATGCTTATTATGTACTATGCTTTATTGATTGATTGCATCCATGCATTGGAATTTGAATATATTTCTTTTCGATTAGTTAAATGTCACATCCCTAGCTTCTGGTGCTGCCTAGTGTTTGCATCTTGCTTGCATAATGTTTAAATTTCTGAAAGTTGAATTGGGGAAAGCTGAAAGCCTCAGAAATCATTTCAAAAAAGTGATCAACATTAAAAATTTCTTCAAATAAACCCAAGAAAATGTTCCTGTTAAAGCAATAAAAATATTGGCAAGAGGTAAAATTCAAACCAATAATTTTGTAGTCATAGAAATATTTATTTTGGGCATTTGAGTTAATCCAATAATTATTTGCATTGGATTTATATAGGTGATATATTAACTATATGTCCAATAATTCTGATAATTGTTGAGGGGCTTTGGAATAATCCATTTAGTCCCTGCAAAAATTGTCAGAAGCAGAAAAATTAGTTTGGTTCAAAAACCAAATTAAAACAAATGTCAGAAATAGAAAACAGGAACCAAAACACAAAAAAGGGCAAGAACCCTGAAAATGCATTCAGTGAAGCCAAAATGCCCTAAAAATAGTTTTGGTAATTTTGGAAAGAGCTATACATCAAACCAAAATTCTGGAACATTTTTATGGAATAGTTGGGACATTGAATTTAAATCATATTGTATTTGAATTTGGATTTATATTCTTAATATATAGAATATATATATATTCAAATAACTCTGATTTTATGTGCATCAGGAACAATCCAGTTAGCAACATAAAAATATTCAAAGGTTTATTGGCACTGTTTGAATTCTGTTTTGAATTTGAGAACTGTGGCAAAAGACAGAAAAAACAGAAAGAAAATAGAAAAGGACAGATAGAGAGAGAGAAGCCCAGCCACTTACCTGGCCGGCCCAGCTAGCTGGCCCAGCCCACCAGTAGCTTGCCAGTCGTCTTCAACCCCCGCCGACCGAAGCAGCTGCGTGCTGGACGCGCGCGCGTCGACGCCACCTCCTGCTTCGTGCTGTCCCGCACGCCCCCATCCCTCTCCCCTCGCCAGGGAGATTCCCAGAGCCCTCTCTCCCTCTCCCCTCACTCCTCTGGACGTCTCCCTCTCCCTAGCGCCCGTCCCCAAGAGAACCGAGCACTGCCGTCGCCGCCGCTCGTTGTTGCCACGGCCACCGGCCCTCCCTCGCCCGTCCAACATGCTCCAGAGATCCGCCACGCTGTCCCCATCAACTCCACCGAGCCACATGAGCTGGGAAGGACTGCAACTCCCTCGACGTTGCCGTCTTCTACCTCGGGCCACCGAGATCGCCGGCGCCGATTCGCGCCACCTGGGTCGTCCCCAGCCCCGCTGTCCGCACCCTTCACCTCGTCGTGAGCCCTGGTCCCTTTTCCCCCTTCTCCCCTCGCCGTCCTCATGTCGCAGCGTAGTACCCCACGAGCTCCCGCGCCGCCGTCCGCCATGGCCGGCAGGCCCGTGCTCCTGAGCTCTTCCCCTCACGATCGAGCATAGCAACGCGCTCAGCGCGTCTCCAGGAGCTCAAAACACCCAACCGCTGCTCCTAACGTGCTCTGAGGCGTCGACTCAGTCGATGCCCGAACCCTGGCCGCCGCCTCCATGGTCGTGGCCGTCGTTTCCGGCGACCCCGCGGCCTCCCGAGCAGCCAGCTAGATGCGGGCGTGTGCGGGCTATCTTCTGGTGGCCTTCACGCGTCCACCCGCCGCCTATAGCGCAACCCCGGCGAGCTTATGCCGTAGCTTTGGTCGCTGCCGACGGAACTCCGGCGAGAGCTGACGTGGCGCGGTCGTTAGCGCTAATCACCCCTAATTAGCCACCTCACTTCCACTGACTTTGGGCCCCAGTGCCCACTAATCTTGTAATTAGGCTAAACATATACTTGTTTAACTCTGTGACACTGACGTGTGGACCCCACACGTCAGGTTTGACTCCAGCCAGCGCTGTTGACTTGCTGACGCAAGCATGACGCAGTAATTGACTTTCTGGATTTTAGATAAATCAGGAAATTCCATAAAATTCCCAAAATTTCAAAAAATCATAGAAAATTATCTATAACTCCAAATAAGACAAATTATATATGAAAAATTATCATAAAAATCCAATCTATCCATTTATGCTAGTTTCATGCATGTTAGAACACTTTAAACTTGCTGTTTAGGTGAAACAAGTTAATGCACTAATATGACTTCATAAAATGGGTTTGCATTTGAATCCTTGGTTCAACTGGACTCATTTCAATATGTTCTAGCTTGCATTAGCCCAAAACACATTCATATTGCCATGTCATAGCATGCATCATATTGTTGCATATCGTCGTGTGTTGATTGAGTTCTTTCTCAGTTGCCGGTGTTTGTCCCCTCTCGATAGACGTGGTTCTAACGATGTGATCGATGACACCGATGAAGAACTATACTATCCTCAGAAGTGCCAGGCAAACAAAACCCCCCTTGTTCATTCCGATATGATCCCACTCTCTCGCTCCTGCACTCTTTTACTACATTAGGACAACACCGTTTCAACTGTTACATGCTACGGTAGCTGAACCCCTTTCCTCTGCTGACCGACATGCTCGATGTGATACATGTATGCCTGTCCCCATAGGTTGGTTCCGCTTTGGGTTCACGACTAGCCATGTCGGCCCGGGTTCTCTGTCAAATGGATGCTAGCGACACTATCATATATGTGAGCCAAAAGACGCAAACGGTCCCGGGCCATAGTAAGGTGACACCCGTTGGAATACCGTGCGTGAGGCCGCAAAGCGATATGAGGTGTTACATGCTAGATCGATGTGACTTGGAATCGGGGTCCTTACAGCTTTGGTATCAGAGCCTGGCTGCCTGTAAGTTTACCAAGCCAAACTGGTCGAAGTCGTGTCTAGAAATGCTTTAGTTATATAAGGGAATTGATTGTGGATGGGAACGTAAGGCTCTTTTAACTCCTTATCCTCATGACCTTCTGATCTGAGTCATCTTATCTTTTCTACGGGGTTAAGAACTAGGCTTCTCTTCTATCTCTCAGGATGATGTGTTACTAAACCGTAGTTGCCTAGGATTGTTGAGTTCAAGCCTAAGTTCAGTTCCTACTACCTCCATATGTTCATAGCCGGCCTCAGAACCTTGATATTGTGATATTGAGTGGTTATGCCACCATTTTTGCAGGATGTCTCAAATCATTTTGAGCATTTACAGGCGTTATGCTGTCCGAGTCATTCCAGGTTTCTAAATAATCTGATGCATTTGTAAATCCTTCCTCCGTTCCCGATGTCCTTTTGGTCAGAATAAGCACACTAGCCAGAGAGTTGAGGTACTCTGCTGCCTCGACATATATGTTGGAGCTATTATTATGACCCTAGGTGTCTCAGAGAGTCACCTAGTAATCTGGCAATGTTTTGTGTTCCAAGTGTGATGAATCTGGCCACCATTCTCGAAAGCATCCCGTGATGCCACTTAGTAGTAGGCATTCTACTCTTGGGTTTTGAACCCGAGATTCACCCTACTTCATGTTGTTAGTATTTGCTAGTTCCCTTAAGATATTAGTAACCTTGTGATAGTCCTCGAGGCCCGTGGTATATCGTTCTTCCAATACCATGAGCCAATATGGCAGAAGTTCTTTTGAACCAAAAGATCACAACCAGAGTGCTCTTGATGAGTTCTTCATTCTATATTGTGACTCTGCCAATTCTATCTCGCCGCATGGGTTATCCGGAAGAAACCTGTTGGACTTAGTTCGACATACTAATCTATGCATCCACAACTCAAAATGTTATATGTTCCTTGAGTTGTTACTCTTCACCTGTATTCCGACCATTGTCTATCATTCGATAGTCAAGAGTATGTGTGCAATCATGTTCATCGATGGCTATTATTCTTGTGGTCCGTCAAGCCGTTCTGGTTCAGCATGACTAGGAGAAACAAAACTCCAGTACCTCATCCATATCTAGGATTGGGTCAAAGTAGTTGTATTTCATAGATCAAAATGCCAATCCAGCTTTTGCTTTGTTCTACCTTGGAGTGTTACAATCTTTAGGTCAAAAATGTCATGAGAATTGCACCGCCTCCTATGAACTCTTGACGCAGTGATACTTCTCTCCATCATTATTCATTCCTCGGTTCCGTGTTGTTGTAACCGGAATGCCGACGAGTCAACCATGATGTGTGAAATCAATACTCCTAGAAATTGTGTTGCTTGGTAGTTATGGACATTATTATCATTCTTAGTGTGTTGGGTATCGAATCACTATTCTAGGATTGATCGTGCTACCTTGTCCTTATTTCTGGTGCACAATTCGATCAATGAGTTAGGATTGTGTCAAACCCTTGCTCTATTGGTCACATCGTCTTGCCTCGCAAAGCAAGATTGTTCTCGAGCTTAGTAACATATCGGTGGTTCGTGAATTTCTGAATATCTTCTCGGAAGTGTTACCAGGCTGTCACCTCACCGCTATGTTGAGTTCGTGATCAAGTTGGTTTCTTGTAAACCACTCCTTCTCCAAGAATCTGTGTTGGATACCCCTGAGCTAGTTGGTCAAGCTAAATAACAACTTGGAGAGTTGGAAGAAAAAAGCTTAATCCACTTAGTTCACTCCAAAGGGGTTATCTTGTGTGTGTGTTGACGAGAGATGATACCTTCATTGATTGTTCCTCGTGATCGGTTGTTGAATCTATCATCTTGTCCAAACCTTGATTTGAGTGTGGGCTATCGTCAAATCAAGTTAGAGCCAACGATATTCATAATGTTGTCTTACTCGTGGTTGTTCCTCGAGCATACACCATTACATCCTTTGGTCTGACCAATACTATCACATTGTTCACATAATGGTGGAATTCTAGCGATACGGAAATTCCGATGAGTTGCTGTTGAGCCCAATAGCAGCATCTTGTCTCCTCCATGATTCATGTTGAACATTGAGCTAGTGTTGGAACTTTTGCAATCATTGCCTTCGTGTTCAGCTCATGAGGTATATGTTTGGGTGAAAGAAGTGACTTTCTCTAAGTTCACGTGCATTAGGTGTAAGTTGCCGCCATGAATTTGAGAAAGGATTGTTTTGTTTCCCTTGGAATCATCCCAAATCAGTCATGCATATGTGCGAAGTATTCTATGGTTTGGTAGATTAATTACCTCCACTCCATATGTGTTCCTAGCACACCAAGCCACTGATTGATTTGTTCAAGCAGAAGAAGTTCCTTTTTAAGAGCTAACCCGAGCTTAATCAAGGACTTCGTTATCCGCAATGATGGTTCCCCACCTAAACTCGGTAGTGTTTCATTGTAAGACTACTACGTGGTCATGCTTGTCTGGGACAGCGTGTTCACATGTTTGTAGCAGAACCAGCTCATGTTTTGGAGCTTACCACCGTGGTCCATTTCCTGAGAATCCTGCAACGTCATCTCGTCGACTTGTGTTGCAAACTTTCATTTTTCTCTCTAGACTTGATGAGTCTGGAATATCCTGACACCAACCAGATCTGAATCTCAGGCAGATATGATGGTTGGAACGTTTTCCAAGAACTATAAAATTGGTCTCTCTGTAACCGGTAAAGTGGATGTCGTGGCCAACACACCCAGCCGGAAGATGTATTATTGTAGTATCTTGATTGGGGAAGTTGGCCACCTCCCCATAAGGATTTCGTAGGATTTACTCCAGAAGTTGTTCTTTATGGATCCTTTGTATTCCAAAGTCCGACCACTACTTTATGGCTATGTTGATGCTTTAAGCATGACCGTAGTAACCCGTACATCAAGGAGAACATTAGAAGCGGAGTGCTAAATGTCTCTCGGTCGATCATCCAGATTTCGTTTCCTTGGCCTCGCTAAGGTGAAATCTGAGAAAGGGTTGTCTTTCTATGCATCTGCATTGTCCATATTTATTCGTCAAGGTAGTAAGATGTGTTGCCAGGATCCTCGATACGGATGTTGGTAGAACCTTGATGAATATGGAAATGCTCAAGTTCTTGAGAGCACGCGCAAGCAAAATCGTCCATTGCGTTGTCTTCAACCAGGTAGTCCACATCATTCATTCTAGTTCGAGTATGCCATTTCTTCGAGCTCCTTCACACGATCGTTTGTGATTGACTGAGGCTGGTATAAAGAATTTCAATGATCTTTGTATCAAAAGTAATTCTTTTTGCCACTTAAGGGAAATGCTCTATGAGTCACCTTTCCCTAAGGTGTCCCATTATGGAATCGTGGCAATTACCTCCTCGCTACTTTGAAACCATGCTCCATCCTACTCCAGCGTGGAATTGTTTCCTACCAATTTGAACCCTTGTCATCTATTACCTTCCATCTCTCTCGATGTGTGTTTTGCCTCTTAGCTCTAGAGATGTTACTATGTCTCATTCCATGAGTTGATCTTGTGATCATTAAGATGATCCTAAGTTTCTCGAACCTCAGGAAGGTCGATTCTTCTTAAATTCTCCCTTTCTACTCGTTGTCATGTTGGATGTAGTTCTCAAAGCAAGACGTCGAGATCAAGGTGATGCAATGAATCAACATCCTCGAGAAAGACATCTGGATCGTGAAGATTGTGTTAGATTGTGTCCCTCTGTCTTCTTACCTCACGACTTGAATATCATCCCTAGCTTCTGGTGCTGCCTAGTGTTTGCATCTTGCTTGCATGTTTAAATTTTTGAAAGTTGAATTGGGGAAAGCTGAAAGCCTCAGAAATCATTTCAAAAAAATGATCAACATTAAAAATTGCTTCAAATAAACCCAAGAAAATGTTCCTGTTAAAGCTACAAAAATATTGGCAAGAGGTAAAATTCAAACCAATATTTTTGGAGTCATAGAAATATTTATTTTGGGCATTTGAGTTAATCCAATAATTATTTGCAATGGATTTATATAGGTGATATATTAACTATATGTCCAATAATTCTGATAATTGTTGAGGGGCTTTGGAATAATCCATTTACTCCCTGCAAAAATTGTCAGAAGCAGAAAAATTAGTTTGGTTCAAAAACCAAATTAAAACAAATGTCAGAAATAGAAAACAGGAACCAAAACACAAAAAAGGGTAAGAACCCTGAAAATGCATTCAGTGAAGCCAAAATGCCCTAAAAATAGTTTTGGTAATTTTCGAAAGAGCTATACATCAAACAAAAATTCTGGAACATTTTTATGGAATAGTTGGGACATTGAATTTAAATCATATTGTATTGGAATTTGGATCTATATTCTTAATATATAGAATATATATATTCAAATAACTTTGAAATATTTTATGTGCATCCGGAACAATCCAGTTAGAAACATAAAAATATTCAAAGGTTTATTGGCACTGTTTGAATTCTGTTTTGAATTTGAAAACAATGGCAAAAGACAGAACAAAACATAAAGAAAATAGAAAAGGATAGACAGAGAGAGGGAAGCCCAACCACTTACCTGGCCGGCCCAGCTAGCTGGCCCAGCCCACCAGTAGCTTGCCAGTGGTCTTCAACCCCCGCCGACCGAAGCAGCTGCGTGCTGGACGCGCGCGCGTCGACGCCACCTCCTGCTTCGCGCTGTCCCGCGCGCCCCCATCCCTCTCCCCTCGCCAGGGAGATGCCCAGAGCCATCTCTCCCTCTCCCCTCTCTCCTCTGGACGCCTCCCTCTCCCTAGCGCCCGTCCCCAAGAGAACTCAGCACTGCCGTCGGTGCCGCTCGTTGTTGCCACGGCCACCGGCCCTCCCTCGCCCATCCAACATGCTCCAGAGATCCGCCACGCCGTCCCCGTCAACTCCACCGAGCCACATGAGCTGGGAAGGACTACAACTCCCTTGACGTTGCCGTCTTCTACCTCGGGCCACCGAGATCACCGGCGCCGATTCGCGCCACCCGGGTCATCCCCAGCCTCGCTGTCCGCACCCTTCACCTCGTCATGAGCCCTGGTCCCTTTTCCCCCTTCTCCCTTCGCCGTCCTCGTGTCGCAGCGCAGTACCCCACGAGCTCCCGTGCCGCCGTCCGCCATGGCCGGCAGGCCCGTGCTCCTGAGCTCTTCCCCTCACGATCGAGCATAGCAACGCGCTCAGCGCGTCTCCAGGAGCTCAAAACACCCAACCACTGCTCCTAACGTGCTCTGAGGCGTCGACTCGGTCGATGCCTGAACTCTGGCCGCCGCCTCCATGGTAGTGGCCGTCGTTTCCGGCGACCCCGCGGCCTCCCGAGCAGCCAGCTAGATGCGGGCGTGTGCGGGCTATCTTCTGGTGGCCTTCGCGCGTCCACCCGCCGCCTATAGCGCAACCCCGGCGAGCTTCCGCCGTAGCTTTGGTCGCCGCCGATGGAACTCCGGCGAGAGCTGACGTGGCGCGGTTGTTAGCACTAATCCCCCCTAATTAGCCACCTCACTTCCACTTACTATGGGCCTAGTGCCCACTAATCTTGTAATTAGGCTAAACATATACTTGTTTAACTCTATGACACTGACGTGTGGACCCCACACGTTAGGTTTGACTCCAGCCAGCGTTGTTGACTTGCTGACGCAAGAATGACGCAGTAATTGACTTTCTGGATTTTAAATAAATCAGGAAATTCCAGAAAATGCCCAAAACTTCTGAAAATCATAGAAAATTATCTATAACTCCAAATAAGACAAATTATATATGAAAAATTATCAGAAAAATCCAATGTATCCATTTATGTTAGTTTCATGCATGTTAGAACACTTTAACCTTGCTGTTTAGGTGAAACAAGTTAATGCACTAATATGACTTCATAAAATGGGTTTTGCATTTGAATCCTTGGTTTAACTGGACTCATTTCAATATGTTCTAGCTTGCATTAGCCCAAAACACATTCATATTGCCATGTCATAGTATGCATCATATTGTTCCATATCGTCATGTGTTGACTGAGTTCTTTCTCAGTTGCCGGCGTTTGTCCCCTCTCGATAGACGTGGTTCCGATGATGTGATCGATGACACCGATGAAGAACTATACTATCCTCAGAAGTGCCAGGCAAGCAAAACCCCCCTATTCCGATATGATCCCACTCTCTCGCTCCTGCTCCCTTTTACTGCATTAGGACAACACCGTTTCAACTGTTACATGCTGCGGTAGCTGAACCCATTTCCTCTGCATGACCTGTCATTGCCATAGTAAATAGATGAAATCCACTAGCATGAGTAGGAATTGTATGAGCCCTGATGTGCCTACTTATTCATGCTTGTTGTCATGCCTGCTACTTCTTAGAGTTGAGTCCGGTCTGATTCATCGGGAATGAATTGGAATGTGGTGAACATGTCCTACCATTGAGAGCTAAGTGTGTGAACACGATTTGGTAAAGGTAGCGGTGAGAGGCCATGTAGGAGTACATGGTGGGTTGTCTCATTGCAGCCATCCTCAGGAACTGAGTCCTGTGTTTGTGATCCATGAATAGTTACTACCACACATTGGCTTCTAGTAACCCGGCCCCTCTCGGCTTATTAATCAACTCGATCTCTGTCCAGGAGTTGCAACTAGTTTCTGGTGTTTGTAGGTAGTGTTAGTAGTCTACCAAGTGGCACCCGATACAGGTAGGCTTGGGACAGACTAGGCACAGTGGCACGGTGTACCAAGTGGCACCCGGATGGTGGGCTTGGGAACCCTACACACATCGTTTGGGGTCGTGAGCGACACCCCGGACCGGATCTCCTTGCGGATGGAACCCGAATAGGCGATAAACCTAGACTAGAGACTTGTTGGTTAGTCAGGTCGTGGCTGACTCCCTCGCCCGGCTTCCGCTTGAAGGTTGCCGAGGTACATGACGTGTACAGGGCGATAAGTGGCGAGAGCGTGTGTGAAGAAGTACACCCTTGCAGGGTTATCACTATCTATTCGAATAGCCAGATTCCTCGGATATGGAAACTTGGACCCCTTGCATAGTTCATAGACAAGTGAAAGTGGATACTCTAAAATGCGCAAGATAAGCGTGAGTGCTATGGATGGCATTCTCGTAGGGAGACGGGAGCGGATCCATAGTGGTGTATTGATATGGTGAATTTGTGGACTCGTGTACGCCACCTTAAAAGAGTTACTTGCAGTCGTAGTTCAGGTTAGCCACTGAGTCAAAGATGGCTTGCAGCAGTCAAACTCCACCAACCCTTATTGATACTGATGTTATGTAGTTGGTTCTGATGTAAGTCTTGCTGGGTACATTTGTACTCACGTTTGCTTAATTTATGTTTTGTAGAGAGATGTCAGTCTCGCTAGTAGTTCCACATGGACCTCGATGTTTAGCTTGATACCTCAACTACGATCTTGTGCCCTTGGGAGGGTCTTGTAGATAGTCAGGCTTCCCAGCCTTTTTCATTTGTAGATGTCTGTACTCAGACATGTTAAGCTTCCGCATGTGCTTTGACTTGTATGCTCTGAATGTTGGGTCATGAGACCCATGTTTGTAATATCTCGCTCTTCGGAGCCTAATGAATAAATAGTTGAGTCGTAGAGTTATGTTGTGATGCCATGTTGTATTTACACATATCGAGCATATTGTGTGTATGATTGAAATGCTTGGTATGTGTGGGATCCGACAACCTAGTTGTTTATCCTTGGTAGCCTCTCTTATGGGGAAATGTAGTCTTATGCTTCCATGAGCCATAGTAGTCCGCTACAGCCTGGTTCACCGGAGTCCTGCTAGCCCAGCACTACTGCTCAGGACACTTGACTGGCTGACATGTGTTTCACTTCGTTCCTGTGTCTGTCCCTTCGGGGAAATATCACACGGTGACATCCGGAGTCCTGCCTAGCGTGCTACAGCCCGGGTTCCCGGAGTCCTGTTAGCCCAGTGCTACAGCCCGGATTAACACGCTGCTGACCGACATGCTCGAAATGATACATGTATGCCTGTCCCCATAGGTTGGTGCCGCATTGGGTTCACGACTAGCCATGTCGGCCCGGGTTCTCTGTCATATGGATGCTAGCGACACTATCATATACGTGAGCCAAAAGACGCAAACGGTCCCGGGCCATAGTAAGGCGACACCCGTGGGAATACCGTGCGTGAGGCCGCAATGCGATATGAGGTGTTACATGCTAGATCAATCTGACTTGGAATCGGGGTCCTGACATTAAACAAAACCTATGGCGGACAATACCGGCAGAGAGGGAGAAGAGGCCCTGTTCAATATCATACGCAATCCTCGCGGGCCAGATGATGATCAGAATGAAGAAGATTATGACGGCTCCGAATATCTAAACAACACCGAGGAGGGTGATATGATATTCAATCGCGACGACCGAATTGATGAAGTCATGAACTATGAACATGACGAAGAAAATGTTGATCTTGAAACAACGAAGACCGGCGAGGTATATATATTTATATAAGCAGGCATCTGGTGATCATCACATGTTTTAAATGACTTGAAGATATATTAACGAATCGATCTTTCTTCTTTCAGCCATCCGGATCGAACAAATCTTCAGGCAACAGGAAATGAGGCCCGAACAAAAAGTTGAAGGAGGGCGTAAAGTGCAATATCGAGGCCATCAAACCTAATGGCGAACCATTAGCGCCTAAGAAGATTGCGGACAAGTTCATTCGTCAGTGCGGAGTTCTTGTGAAGGACCAACTCCCGATCTCCCTTCAGGAATGGAGAGAGCCAGCAAAGCCACGTCCAAGAGTTACTTTTTTCGACGACAGACAAAAATTCTGCTTTGAGAAATGCTCATGGAGCATTTCACCCTACCAGATCATTTCACAGATGCAGATGTGGAGAAAGTCAAGGATGCTGCTCTTAGGAAGATGGAGGTTGCATTCAAGAACCACAAGATTCGTGAATGGGCCAAGTACGTCAAGGGAGGAAGGAAGACTCCAGTATTCGAGGGAACACTAGAGAAGCAAAGTGCTCATTGGGATGATTTCATGAAATTCAAGGATTCGGAATTATCTAAGGAACGGTCGAGAATAAACAAGGCCAATGCCGCAAAAAAAGATAAGTACCATAAGCTGGGGCCAGGTGGCTATGCAGTGGGAATGCCTAAGTGGGATAAGTCTGAGAAAGAGATGCTGGATGCAGGTGTCACTCCAGAAACATTGAGCTGGCCCCCAGGTGCAGGACTTGGTTCTATGCGCATGGGGGGGAGTTGGACCCAAAGACAGGCAAAGTTTCGAAGAAGGCATGTCTGGACGGAGCCGAAGATAAGCTACTTGTTGCAATAGAAGAGGCTCGATCAGGGGTGTTCGAGCCCAACAGAGAGAATGATGAGCTTACGCGTGCCCTGGGAAATCCTGAACACCCGGGTCGAACACGAGGCATGGGTGCTATTCCGTGGTATGAGGGGTTTTCGGACTGGAACGCCGACTACAGAACCCGTGCGAGAAAGAAGATTGCGGAGGAGAAGAAGAGGAAGATGGAGGAGGAGCAGAGGAAGCTAGACTATGAACGCCTTCAAGGCCTAGAATCAGCGCACGCGGACTTGGCAGTCAAATTCCAGCGGCAGCAGGAGCAGATCGACTCACTTAGCCAGCAAAGGGGGTCTCAGCAGCTAGCAGATGATCCACCATTGGATAGCACCGTCCCATCCATGCCGAGAAGCAGCGTGGGTTCCGCCCCGGGCAATGCATTGCTGGATAGCTACCCAGTGGAGAACACTAACTGTGAGCTACACTTCAAAATGAATAACATATCCATGAAGGTGGCGGACGCCCTTGCTTTTACAAATCCCCCCGAGGCAACCTTCCATTGCAACCCGATTCCAGCGGGCTATGCTCGTGTCTTGGTTGATGAGGTGGTGGACCAATATTCGGGGCTAGAGCTTGAAATTCCTGGAGGTGACGATGAGCACACACTGGGAGAGGCCAACCATCGTATCATCCTATGGAGAAAGGATTGCATCATCTTTCGAAGGCCACCGACACCGCGTCATCCGACTCCTCGTCGAAGTCCGCCACCGAGTCAGCAGACTCCCGCTCCTCCAAGTCCACCAATGCGTCAGGCCACTCCTCCTCCAAGTACGGCACAACTTCAGGCCACTCCTCCTCCTCCAAGTCCGGCAAAGCGTCAGGCCACTCCTCCTCCATGTCCGGCACAGCTTGAGGCCACTCCTCCTCCAAGTCCGGCACAGCTTTAGGACACTCCTCCTCCTCCAACTCAGCAACGTCAGCCGTCTTCGCCGCCTCAGCAATCATGGAAGAGAGCTGCCTCGTCTATTGTGTGTAGCGGTACAAGTCGAGGTAGTACTAGAGGTATAGGCAGAGGAAAGCGATTTCAATATGGTCCAAGCCTCGCGCCTCTTCCGCAGAGGCCTTACGACAAGTCCGAGGAGGAAAACGTAGCCATATCGAAGGCCGAGGTGGAAGCCCATTTTGCACCAAAACTGCAACCTCCGCCAAGGGAGAAAGTGCCTATGGAAAAGATTGACAACTTCATTCGTATGGCTAGACCACCAGCTCCCAAGCCTATTGACACAGACTATGAGCGCCACATCAAGAAGTTAAATCGAGCACATCTACAGAAAGAGGCGACCTTGAGCTCGAGCAAATCAGCTGGCAAAAGGAGCGGTAAAACTGTTACCCAGCTGGGAGAACAGGCGGCGCAATCAATCCCCCCGCTTGTTGTGCCAACAACACATGAGAGTAGGCGCTCCCAATATTATTGTGGGCAAACCGTTAACGTTCCCGGGGTGGGCGATGTGGTAACAACCGAGGAGCATATTGCGCAGGCTAAAACGATCGGGATCACTATTGGACAACTCCTCGATATCGAGCCCATGTCTCTGACTAGAGAAGAGGAAATAAAACGGAAATATGTCTGGGGTCAACCTTTGGTCGAGCCAGACGAGGTCAATAAGCTCCCAACGAGAATGTATGAATTGCATCAATGGTACATGGACATTACCAAGATTTCCAATCGAGAGTCCCTCATGGTGAATGTCAAGAAGGATCATTACTACCATGAGAAAGCTGTGACCGTTGAGTATTCAGAACTATTTCAGCTATACAATCAAGACGCACTCAACAAATCTATCGTCAGTTGCTATTGTCTGTAAGTGATTTCTTTCTGTGATTTAAGTCTCAAGCTAGCTGTAGTGATCATTTTGATCAATCATTACCTGTAATTATCCTCACTATATTATTTTCTGTGGTATTATGCAGGATGAAGATTTATGAAATGAAAAAAGGTGGACGCTATGGCATTGGTTCGTTGACCCAAATACCATTAATGAATACACATGGAAAATAGATTCATATTACGAAAAAAGTGTAGAGGAAAGCATGCTAGAGTGCTTCAAGGGCGTCAAATACAATGAAGATATACTACTTCCTTACAACTTTGAGTGAGTCACACTGTCTTGTACTACAAATTCTGTTTTTGCCTACTAGCTAGCTACATGCATGTTTTTGCTTACATATGCCCGCTTAATTAAGACATGCAAACGTGTGTGCATGTAGATTTCACTGGATCTTGTTAATCATTAAAGTTGATGAAGGAACAGTTGAAGTACTAGACTCACTACTTAAGAAAGCAAGTGACTACACCATCGTGAAGGGGATAGTCAACAGGTAATTTCAATCATTATTAACTATATCTCGGCCTATTTAATTAGTTCGTCATTTCTTGATAACAACTATTTAATAACCCATTTATTCATTTTCTTTGTCGGCAGGCAGGGTTTGGGCAAAGTTCATCAGGGTCACTCCAAGCCCATGAAAACAAAATCTGAAATGGTATCGACCCCAGGTAAGTAATTAAGTAGTACTAGCTAGCTGCCATCTCTTTAATTATCATGATTGATTAATTATTATCTGATCAAATTCCATTCTCGTAAAGGCCATGAAGCAGGCGCTGGGGAATAATCTTTGTGCATACTACGTTTGCGAGAACATTCGCATGATGGCGTCCGAAAGGAGCAAATCTCAAAGACAGGAGTGGCTACGTTTGTCAGAACACTATTCACAATTTTTACACCATTATCGATATCTAATCACACAACTAATACACATGCATATTGATCTCCTTCTTAACAGTTCAAAGAGGTGCAGGAGAAGCTCCTAACAGAGGACCGCATAGAAGCAATTCAAGAGGAAATAGTGGGATTTTTGCTCGACCAGGTCATAGATCCCAAAGGAGAATACTATTACCCGCTACCGCCCCCATGAACCACTTCCAATTGTTATCGTGCTCCGAAGGCACCAATTAGGAGAAATTGTATATATAAATATATATATATATATATATATATATATATAGGAAAATGGTTGTGTACTCCTGGGAGTACGTACTCTCGCTCCTCATATACCACATAGATGAATATACTTCATTAATAATTACGAGATACCCTAAAATGGATTTAAAGAAAAAACATCATGTGTGCCTCATATTTTCAAAGGTTTACGTATATACTGATTTGTTTGTACGTGAAAAAGGTATATTGCAAAAAGTAGGTAGTAAATGATATTTTTTTTCAACAAAACATGTATTGAGGTATCTTAGAATATTTAATGAAGTATATTGAGAATGATAAGGGGTATAATCAATGCATATACGAGGTATATTGAAGATGGGAGTACATACTCCAAGAGTACAAAAAATGAGTCCTATATATATATATACACATGTGTGTGTATATATGTGTGAATTAATTAATGGTGGTTGTGAGACATTCGATGATATATGTATATATATATATGCATAACGTGTACAATATGTAGTATCGTAAAATACCAGCAAACAAAAAAGAATTAAATGGAAAACACAAAATGAAATGAAAAAGAAATCATAAACCCAAACCCCCCAACCTTTTAATACCGGTTGGTGACACCAACCGGTACTAAAGGGCTCCCTGCCCCCGAAGCTGGCTCGTGCCACGTGGTTGGCCTTTAGCACCGGTTCGTGCTGAACCGGTACTAAACGGGGGGGCTTTAGTGCCTACACTTTAGCGCCGGTACCAAACCGGCAGTAAAGGGCCTTACGAACCAGTGCTATTACCCGGTTCTGCACTAGTGTATCTTCCATAATTATATTTTCATGAGGCACAATAGTAATAGGAGCAACATTATTTGGGAGAGATATCTTTTTACCTCTCTTCCTTTTTTTTCTTCTTCTTCAACACATCATGTGTGGGTTCAATCGTCTTTTTGGAGCTCCTTATTAATGAGATTGGTTGAATAGGAGGCTCCTCCTCGTTACCTGATTCATCATAATAAATAATAGTAGGATATTGGGAAGTTTCTTCCCTTTCATTAGTATTATCTTCATCTTCTATTTGTTTTCTTTCCTTTATGTAATTGGCAATATAAGGATTTTCAATACAATTCACCGCACAATACATATAAATTTTCTCCAGATCAAAATCAAGAAATCTATCAAGATTAAACTTTGGAATACCCTCAGTTATACGTCTCATTTCCTCATACTCCAAAAGAAGACTATGCTCTTTATGATGCTCAAGGGATATCAAATTATCACAATTTTTGGATACGATTCGGTCATGAAACAATTTGCATTGGAGATTTAAATTACCATGTTCATTGCAAAGTTCACAAGGGGCGCGAAAAATATTGAATTTTTCAGCACAATCATCAAGACTTTCTTGCAAAAATTCAGTTTCTAAGTACTTATGCCTCTTGCAATATCTATCTTCCCTATTTGGTGTGTACTTACAAACCCAATATACTCGACAAAAAATGACATGTTTATAGGAGACATTTTCATCATAACTAGTGCAATCATCATTAGTATCATAGATATTCAAAGAATTTGTACTAACAACATTGCAATCATGCTCATCCTTCAAATATTTAGTGCCAAACATTTTATAAATTTCTTCTTCTAGCACTTGAGCACAATTATCCTTTCCATCATACTCACGAAAGATTTTAAAAAGATGAAGCGTATGAGACAAACTCAATTCCATTTGTTTTTGTAGTTTTCTTTTATAGACTAAACTAGTGATAAAACAAGAAACTAAAAGACTCGATTGCAAGATCTAAAGATATACCTTCAAGCACTCACCTCCCCGGCAACGGCGCCAGAAAAGAGCTTGATGCCTACTTCACAACCTTCTTCTTGTAGACGTTGTTGGGCCTCCAAGTGCAGAGGTTTGTAGGAAAGTAGAAAATTTCCATCAAGTGGATGACCTAAGGTTTATCAATCCGTAGGAGGCGTAGGATGAAGATAATTCTATCTCAAGAAACCCTGCAACCAAATAACAAAGAGTCTCTTGTGTCCCCAACACACCCAATACAATGGTAAATTGTATAGGTGCACTAGTTCGGCGAAGAGATGGTGCTACAAGTGGTATATGGATAGTAGATAAAGGTATTTGTAATCTGAAATTATAAAAACAGAAAGGTAACGAATTATAAAAGTGATCGTAAACGGTATTGCAATGATAGGAAATAAGGCCTAGGGTTCATACTTTCACTAGTGTAAGTTCCCTCAACAATACTAACATAATTGGATCACATAACTATCCCTCAACTAGCAACAAAGAGTCACTCCAAAGTCACTAATAGCGGAGAACAAACGAAGAGATTATGGTAGGGTATGAAACCACCTCAAAGTTATTCTTTCCAATCAATCCGTTGGGCTGTTCCTATAAGTGTCACAAACAGCCCTAGAGTTCGTACTAGAAGAACACCTTAAGACACAAATCAACCAAAACCCTAATGTCACATAGATAATCCACTGTCACCTCAAGTATCCGTGGGTATGATTATACGATATGCATCACACAATCTCAGATTCATCTATTCAACCAACACATAGGACCTCAAAGAGTGCCCCAAAGTTTCTACCGGAGAATCACGACGAAAACATGTACCAACCCCTGTGCATAGGTTCATGGGAGGAACCCGCAAGTTGATCACCAAAACATACATCATGTGAATCACGTGATATCCCATTGTCACCACAGATATCCACGACAAGACATACATCAAGTGTTCTCAAATCTTTAAAGACTCAATCTGATAATATAATTTCAAAGGGGAAACTCAATTCATTACAAGAGAGTAGAGGGGGGAGAAAACGTCATAGGAGCCAACTATAATAGCAAAGCTCGCGATACATCAAGATCGTACCACCTCAAGAACACGAGAGAGAGAGAGAGAGATATCCAACATAGCTACTGGTACATACCCTCAGCCCCGAGGGAGAACTACTCCCTCCTCGTCATGGAGAGCACCGGGATGACAAAGATGGCCACCGGGGAAGGATTGCCCCCTCCGGCAGGGTGCCAGAACGGGTCTAGATTGATTTTCGGTGGCTACGGAGGCTTCTGGCGGCGGAACTCCCGATCTATCATGCTATGTTCTGGAAGTTTTAGGGTACGTGAGTATATATGGGTGCATGAAGTACATCGGTGGAGCTTCAGGGGCCCCACGAGGCAGGGGGCGAGCCCTAGGGGGGGTGCCCCCCACCCTCGTGAGCACCTCCCTTGGCTCCTGACGTGGGGTCCAAGTCCATCCAGTAGCTTTCCTTCCAAAAATATCTTCTCCAGTTGATTTCGTTCCGTTTTGACTCCGTTTGATATTCCTTTTCTTCGAAACACTGAAATAGGCAAAAAAACAACAATTCTGGGCTGGGCCTCCGGTTAATAGGTTAGTCCCAGAAATAATATAAAAGTGGATAATAAAGCCCAATATTGCCCAAAACAGTAGATAACATAGCATGGAGCAATCAAAAATTATAGATACGTTGGAGACGTATCACATGCGTGGGAATCCGTGGTCATATATATTATATGAACATAAAGAGACAATTTTTGTATAGTTTGTGGCCATTTGCATTATAAAATGAATTTGGCCGTTAGGTCATTTGCTATGCAATGTCAGTTGATTTCAAACGATGCAAAAAAAAAGCCAGCACATTCACACAAAGCAGAGCAAACGATGCAAAAAAGATGCAAAAATACGGATCTAGCACGTTCACAAAAAAGAAAGCAAATGATGCACAAAAGCGACGGAATTCGACAGCCCAACCAGAGTTTGGTTTCCTTTTGGGCCCAATAACGTTTATTTTTTACAAAGTCTGTGGAGGGCGAGCAGCCGAGCACAACGAATAGGATCGCCTCTCACGGATTGCCCCACGATCCAAGAATGCAGAGCCGTCCTTGTGATCCAACGGCGCGGAGCCTGCACACAGCCAGCCCACCTAGTTCCTTCTAGAAGGCCAAATCTGAGGGATGTCGCTTGGCGTGAGGGTATGATCGGACGGCTGACTTTGGGAGCTAGGGTTAGGCGAAACCCCGCGGGGTTTAGAGGGGTTTTGAGCTGGTCAACGGGGTTTTGAAGGCTTTGACTGAGCATAACTAATTAAAAAATAATCGAAAAATATGAAACCTTCGTCGTTCGTCGTTTTATAAGACACACTAATGAGGAAAGATACTAAACTTGGTCTATGGTCATTTTCATGAAAAAACCCTAGCTGGCATGATCGAGGTCAAATGAGCGCCATTAATTTAAAAAAATCAAAAAAATATATAAAACTTGCGCACAATGTTGTCTTATGTGTCATGTTACCAACCAAAAATACTAAACTTGGTCTATGGTCATTTTCATGACAAAACCTTCACACATATGAGCTACCACCTACATGATTTCATAGAGTTCAAGGAGAGGAGGTGGTGTTACCTTCTGTTTTTGAAAAATTAAAAAAATCACTAAACCTTTATTTTAAAATGAATTAGAAGGATCTGAAGTTAGTTTTCCATTTTCATATTTCAAAACATGGCCTATAGTTTTTATATTAATGTTGTCTTATGTGACATGTTACCAACCAAAAATCATAAACTTGTCCTATGGTCATTTTCATGAGAAAACCTTCACACATATGAGCTATCACCTACAAGATTTCAAAAAATATGAAGATTAATTCAATAGGTGTTAATAAAAAACATTTGGCTCATTTAGAGTACGTCCAAAAAAACTTGATTACAAATGGGCTGTTTACCCTAGCCTAGGAGCTTATTTGGAGCACATTTCTCAAATTCAAATTTCTTTGACCTCCTCTAAATCACCTCAAATTTTGCACACAGGATCTCCTACACAAACATAGATAGTTGATAATACATCTTCATTAAAATGTTGTTTTTTGCTCTGTTATTGGAATATTTGATAAAAGGGAACCCTTGATCAAATGATGGATTGCAGCATATTTGCAGCATATGTGATAATTGCAGCACCTGAACTTTCAAAACACTGAAACAAATCATAGCAGATAAATTTAACAACACAAAAATACCCAACATAGATAGCCACATGCATATAAAATTCATCCAACCACCAAAAGGTAACCCACATCCTGTTCACAAACATAGTTCACCACATAGTTCAGCAAACAACCTAAAGTACTTAAAACACATCATAACATCATAACATCAAGGAAGGGGAGACATGACTTTGGCTAGGGAAGCATGCTGCCCCACAATCTTGTAGTCCTCGCCGTGGATGGCCACATCTTCTGCATGAGCTAGAAGGTGAACAAAGCGGCCGGACATTGGCTTTGGCTTGGTGGTGCAGTAGGGGCATCACCAAGTTTTGGTCTTGCTCTTTTAGTAGTAATCCACGCCCTTGATCCTGATCTTCTCCTTTTCCTTCTCTTTGAAGGAGGCGAAGTTGCCGCAGTCCACATCCACATCTTCCCCAGAGACATACTACACACATGAATGAATTACATTTGTACATTATAGATTCATGGGAATACACCATGTCAAACGAAGTAAATGAACAATCTAAATTTCAAGTAGGCTTACCTCATACTCTTCGTCGTCACCATACGCTGGATCGTATGGGTCTTCGAAAGTATAGTCTATCTTCCTCCTCTTCCCCCTACCATCATCCTCCTGAATATACAATTACATCCATCACTAGTAAATACATAAGCCAATTGAAAATTTAGATATGCACATATGACACATTGACCATAGGGCTAATATACTATGATCCTATTTGCATTTTCCATTGTCATGCACACACATTGAACAAAAAGCTAATATAACTACATATTGAAATTTAGATATGCACACTTGATCATAGGGCTAATATACTATGATCCTATTTCCAATTTCCATTGTCATGCACACACATTGAACAATAGAGCTAATATAACTACATATTGTGAACAACAGAGCTAATATAACTTTCAAATAACTTGAGTACATTAAAAAACCCAATCTGTGAACACTAAAAAAATCTAATAAGCATCAAAGAATTAAAAAAACCAATCTGTTCACAACATCTAGCATTTTTGCAACGAATTTATCCAAATCTAAAAACCCTAATCATTGCAGCACCTAAAATCATAGTTCACAACATCTAGCTAGCATTTTTACAATGAATTTATCCAACAAACCCTAGTCCAAAACCCCCAACACATATAAAAAAGCCCGGCCCATCCGTTGAACCAACTACTCTAACCATCTGAACTACTGTATGAATCACAATCAAACTTACTCTACAATCTAAGCAAGTGCAAATACCTGCTCCTCCACGGCAGGCGGCGCAACGGGGGCATCGGGATGGACTGCGCCACTCAATGCTGTCACCTTCTGCAGTCATCAGGCGGAGCCCGCCACATCCGCGGCGGTTGCGAGTTTCCTCGCACCGCCGTGGACGCCGCTGACATCCGCGGTCACCGTGCCCTGACCCTGCAGCTCCACCACATCTCCGGCCGCTGCGCCAGTTTCGCCACGAGCGTCAGCCATCTGACAGATAGAGGTGATGAAGGTGAGGAAGAGGATGCGGTGGGGGAGAGCGAGACGGTGCGGTGGAGGCAGTGCAGGAGAGCAAGACGACGCCGGTGGGGGAGAGGAAGATGATGCGGCAGCGAGGGGATTTCGGGGAAAATGGTAGGGGCGATGGAGGTGGTTACCCTCTTTATATGATGGGACGTTTCGGGCATGTCCATGGACACATGCTACCCCATGACCGCGGTCTTGCGAGCGCCCATGTATATGCGGCCCCACTCGTCAGCTAACTGTCAAAGCAATTGACCCGACAGGAACGTCCGTTATAACCAATTATGAGGGTTTCTGGCAGGGGAGTGGGGAAAAGTGAGCAAAAGTTAACAGAGTGGGGATGAATGAGTAGAGCTAAGGAACCAGGGGCACAGAAATAAAAAACCCTAAAAGATATTACTCATATAAATTGAACAACCATTATTCTCTGATTTAAATGAATAATCATATTGCATCAAACAAGATCCAGATATAATGTTCATGCTCAACGCTGGCACCAAACAACAATTATTTAGGTCTAAACTAATCCCGAAGGTAGATGTGGATGTAGCGTGCCAACGGCGATCACATCGTCTTTGGAACCATTTCCCACGCACATCGTCACCTTGTCCTTAGCCAATCTTCGCTTAATCTGTAGCCCCTGTTTCAAGTTGCAAATGTTAGCAACTGAACCAGTATCAAATACCCAGGCACAACTGCGAGCATTAGTGAGGTACACATCAATAACATGTATATCAAATATACCTTTCACTTCACCATCCTTCTTCTCCGCCAAATACTTGGGGCAGTTCCGCTTCCAGTGACCAGTTCCTTTGCAGTAGAAGCACTCAGTCTCAGGCATAGTTCCAGACTTGGGTTTATTCACTTGAGCAGCAAGTGGCTTGCTGTTCTTCTTGAAGTTCCCCTTCTTCCCTCTACCCTTTTTCTTGAAACTGGCGGTCTTGTTGACAACCAACACTTGATGCTCATTGGGATGATTTCGTGAAATTCAAGGATTCAGAATTATCTAAGGAACGGTCGAGAATAAACAAGGCCAATGCCGCAAAAAAAGATAAGTTCCATATGCTGGGGCCAGGTGGCTATGCAGTGGGAATGCCTAAGTGGGATAAGTCTGAGAAAGAGATGCTGGATGCAGGTGTCACTCCAGAAACATTGAGCTGGCCCCCCAGGTGCAGGACTTGGTTCTATGTGAAATGGGGGGAGTTGGACCCGAAGACAGGCAAAGTTTCGAAGAAGGCATGTCTGGACGGAGCCAAAGATAAGCTACTTGTTGCAATAGAAGAGGCTCGATCGGGGGTGTTCGATCCCAACAGAGAGAACGATGAGCTTACGCGTGCCCTGGGAAATCCTGAACACCCGGGTAGAACACGAGGCATGGGCGCTATTCCGTGGTATGAGGAGTTTTCGGACTGGAACGCTGACTACAAAACCCGTGCGAGAAAGAAGATTACGGAGGAGAAGAAGAGGAAGATGGAGGAGGAGCATATGAAGCTAGACTATGAACGCCTTCAAGGCCTAGAATCAGCGCACACGGACTTGGCAGTCAAATTCCAGCGGCAGAAGGAGCAGATCGACTCACTTAGCCAGCAAAGGGGGTCTCAGCAGCTAGCGGATGATCCACCATTGGATAGCACCGTCCCATCCATGCCGAGAAGCAGCATGGGTTCTGCCCCGGGCGACGCATTGCTGGATAGCTACCCAGTGGATGACATCATGGAGAACACTAACTGTGAGCTACACTTCAAAATGAATAACATATCCATGAAGGTGGCGGACGCCCTTGCTTTTACAAATCCCCCCGAGGCAACCTTCCATTGCAACCCGATTCCAGCGGGCTATGCTCGTGTCTTGGTTGATGAGGTGGTGGACCAATATTCGGGGCTAGAGCTTGACATTCCTGGAGGTGACAATGAGCACACACTGGGAGAGGCCAACCATCGTATCAACCTATGGAGAAAGGATTGCATCATCTTTCGAAGGCCACCGACACCGCGTCATCCGACTCCTCGTCGAAGTCCGCCACCGAGTCAGCAGACTCCCGCTCCTCCAAGTCCACCAACGTGTTAGGCCACTCCTCCTCCAAGTCCGGCACAGCTTCAGGCCACTCCTCCTCCTCCAAGTCCGGTAAAGCGTCAGGCCACTCCTCCTCCAAGTCCGGTACAGCTTCAGGACACTCCTCCTCCTCCAACTCAGCCACGTCATCCGTCTTCGCTGCCTCAGCAATCACGGAAGAGAGCCGCCTCAGCTATGGTGTGTAGCGGTACAAGTCGAGGTAGTACTGGAGGTACAGGCGGAGGCAAGCGATTTCAATATGGTCCAAGCCTCGCGCCTCTTCCGCAGAGGCCTTATGACAAGTCCGAGGAGGAAAACGTAGCCATATCGAAGGCCGAGGTGGAAGCCCATTTTGCACCGAAACCGCAACCGCCGCCAAGGGAGAAAGTGCCTGTGGAAAAGATTGACCACTTCATTCGTATGGCTAGACCACCAGCTCCCAAGCCTGTTGACACAGACTATGAGTGCCACATCAAGAAGTTAAATCGAGCACATCTACAGAAAGAGGCGAGCTTGAGCTCGAGCAAATCAGCTGGCAAAAGGAGCGGTAAAACCGTTCCCCAGCTGGTAGAACAGGCGGCGCAATCAATCCTCCCGCTTGTTGTGCCAACAACACATGAGAGTAGGCGTGCCCAATATTATTGTGGGCAGACCGTTAACGTTCTCGGGATGGGCGATGTGGTAATAACCGAGGAGCAAATTGCGCAGGCTGAAACGATCGGGATCACTGTTGGACAACTCCTCGATATCGAGCCCATGTCTCCAACTAGAGAAGAGGAAATAAAACGGAAATATGTCCGGGGCCAACCTTTGGTCGAGCCAGACGAGGTCAATAAGCTCCCAACGAGAATGTATGAATTGCATCAGTGGTACATGGACATTACCAAGATTTCCAATCGAGAGTCCCTCAAGGTGAATGTCAAGAAGGATCATTACTACCATGAGAAAGCTGTGATCGTTGAGTATTCAGAACTATTTCAGCTATACAATCAAGACGCACTCGACAAATCTATCGTCAGTAGCTATTGTCTGTAAGTGATTTCTTTCTGTAATTTAAGTCTCAAGCTAGCTGTAGTGATCATTTTGATCAATCATTACCTGTAATTATCCTCACTATATTCTTTTCTCTGGTATTATGCAGGATGAAGATTTATGAAATGAAAAAGGTGGACGCTATGGCATTGGGTTCGGTGACCCAAATACCATTAATGAATACACATGGAAAATAGATTCATATTATGAAAAAAGTGTAGAGGAAAGCATGCTAGAGTTCTTCAAGCGTTGTTTTGCGGTACGCCAGACCCCTCCCGATGAACAGGATCCCGTTTCGAACGTGGCCGGTCGAACACAAGGCCGTTTCCTCCATTTTGCGGTACTCTAGGCCTCATTTCCATCGCCTGTTCCGTCCAAGCCCTCCCGATGAACACAACCATGCATTCCGTTCCGACCCAGCCGGTTGGCTCCCACGCGTTCCATTGCCTCCCGATGAACACAATGCATTATGTTGCCTCCCCATGAACACGACACATTCCGTTGCCTCCCCATGAACACGACGCATTCCATTGCCTCCCCATGAACACGACGACGACGATGTTTCTCCGTTCCAACCCAGCCATGTACACGAGCCTTGGCCACACATATGCGCGAGTAGGCGTTCGAGACCCTGCCCGTATGTATGTACATGGCCGTATTTTCTTTCTTGCACCCTGGCCGCTGTATGTACGTGTACATGCTATGTATGCGCCTCTACTACGACACCTACACGCCTCTACTACGACACGTGCGTGCCTCTACATCGACTCGTATATATGTACATCCACGTTCGCGACCAGAATGACAACGCTACGTACGCTTCGACCAGGTGGGTCCCGACTGCCAAGCACTTCCTTGCCTGTGAAGGTGTAGCTGCTGGGTCCCAGCAGTAAGGGGGGAATCATTTTTTTTTCCCGGACGCACCTCCTTGGGTGCGAAGATGTAGCTGGTGGGTCCCAGCAGTCAGGGGGGAATCGTTTTTTCGGACGCACTTCCTTGCGTGCGAAGATGTAGCTGGTGGGTCCCAGCAGTCAGGGGGCGAATCATTTTTTTTCGAAGGCACTTCCTTGCGTGCGAAGATGTAGCTAGTGGGTCCCAGCATTCAGGGGGAAATGTTTTTTTCATGAAATACGGTGGCCGTCCGGTGGGTCCCCGCTGTCAGGTGGAAGAATAATTATTTTGCGCATAATAAGGAGTCACTTCCTTGCTGCGGCCGTGGACCCAGTTGTCAGCCTCTCCACGTACAGTCCACATCCGATGGAAGCCATTCCTTGACCACGTTTACCACGCCATGCTGAGAGCACCAGGGCGGTGGATGACGGCGAGGCCTTGGAAGGGGATGATGCGGAGCCGGCGAAGACGCGGCAGTGGATGCCCACACGTAGAGGAGTATGAGGGTTCACTCGTTCGGCTGCGGTGTGAGGTTGCCATCGCCACAAAATAACAGGGGGTGTGGGTGCGTAGAGGGATGGCCTGGCCAGCAGTGGGAGTAGTAGGGGGCGGTGAGGCCTCCGCGGCATCACAGCCGGCCACGGGCGGCAGGAGTAGGCGGCACGACCGACGCTTCTTTGGGCGGCTGGAGCAAGAAGACCAGAGGTTGAAGAAGCACTACGGCCGTTGGATGGACATCGTACGGTCACTTGAGCTAGAATCGTTCATATATTGAGTAAGTTGACAAAGGCCTCCATCCCAGTCAACTTAGTAGGCCCCCAAGTCAGGCTCCCACCAAGGTGGGTCCCAGCTAGCAGGGGGTATTCATTTTTTTGTGCGTAATAAGGAGGCACTTCCGTTGGGTCCGAGCTGACAGCGGGGGGAACGTTTTTTTCGCGAAATATGGTGGCCCGTCCTGTGGGTCCCAGCAGTCAGGGGAAATGGTTTTTTCCACGAAATACTGGTGGCCTGCCGGTGGGTCACTGCTATCAGGTGGAGGAATAATTATATTCCGCATAATAAGGAGGCACTTCCTTGTGGCTGTCGTGGACCCAGCTGTCAGCCTCTCCACGTACAGTACAATTCCGATGGAAGTTGGTTGTTGACCACATTTACCACGCCGCACCGAGAGAACCACGGCGAGGCCTAGGAAGGGGATGACGCGGAGCCGGGGAAGACGCGACAGTGGAAGCCCGCGCGGAGAGGAGTATGTGGGTTCACCGGTTCGGCTGCGGTGTGAGGCTGCCGTCGCCGCAGAATAACTGGGGGTGTGGGTGAGTAGAGGGATGCCCCGGCCAACGGTGGGAGTAGTAGGGGGTGCTGAGGCCTGCGCGGCAACACAGCCGGCCACGGGAGGCGGGAGTAGGCGGTCCCGCCGGCGCTGCTTTGGCGGCTGGAGCAAGAAGATCAGAGATTGAAGAAACAAGACGGTCGTTGGATTGACATCCAATGGTTACGTCTGCTAGAATCGTTTGTTGACGTATATAATAACTAAAAAAATCTTGCATACGCATCAAGTAAACAGGCCCACAAGTCAGACCACTCCCTCTTTTATACTCGAGCCAGATGTGAAAAAATTTAGAAATTATAAAGTAATTGCCAATTTGTCATCTGTTTTTATATTTACAACCCATTTCATATTACTTTCAAGATTTGCAGGCGTCTTGAAAGAGTTGCAGCCCATCAGGGCATAGAAAAATAAGTAGGCCTGGATTGGGTATTCTTCAGAAAAAATAAACTGGGCTCATTTCCACAAAGAAAAAATAGCTGGCTGGTCACATGGTGAACATAAAATATAAGCTTGGGCTAGACGGGCCACAACCCAGTTCAAACCCTCCTCCGTCTCAACAATACCAAACAAAAAAATTACTGCTCGAGTAGCTACGTCCCAGGTGTCAGCCGATCATGTGATGTTCTCTTGTCTATTGAGTACATACGCTCACAATGTCGTGGGTCCCAGATGTCAGGAAAACACTAGGAGGAAGCATTTTATTTTTCCATACACTGACGTGGTGGGCCCCTACTGTCATCCTCTCCACGTACTTCTGCCGATTCCTGTTGTTTTTTGACCATGTTGACAACGCGAGAGGGCGGCGCCGCTACCAGTGCACCAAAGCGTGCGGAGGACGTCGGCGTTAACGATTTAGGAGACGGTGGGGCGGCGATGCGTGCGCTGAGGTGCAGCCAGCCGTGGGAGGCAGAAGCCGGCGGCCCTGCCGGTGCTGGTTTGGTTTTGGCGGCTGGAGGAAGATAGGACTGAAGAAACACGACAGACTGTAAAAGCAGCATGAGTATTTAACAACCTTAACTGAAACCAGGAGAGGCACTTAACAACCAAAGCTGAAAGCTGTATGAGTACTTATACAGGTTTAACCGTACAAAGCACGCCTCGAACAATGCTACTTTTCCTACAGTTAACCAAGGGTGAGGCCGCCAAGCCCCAGGACAAGGCCCAGGCGCCACCCCGTGCATCCAAAACCTTCTGAAAGCGGCTTCATCTCGCAACGTGGTCAATAAAAAGGATATTTGCCTTAGAGCCATGGAAAAGCATGAACATAATCTTCTGTCCTATTCTCCAAGATGGACGAGCCTTCATTATTTGAGACCACCCATGAATAAGTATCTTTTCACCTCCAAGGGGAATTGAGTAGGTCGACATAAACATCATGTTGTGACCAAGCGCAAGTCTGACCCGACCATGGTCGGGCATTTGTATAGGAACAATAGAACTCGGCAGTTCCTGTTTCAAGAAGATCACAGCTGTAAAACTATGTACAAACAATAGTTTATGAAGAACATATATAATAGAAAACAGCTCGTACCATAAGTTTCTCGACACAATTGGACCTGTTCATCGAGTGCAGCAGTGGCACACATATCCCACATGGCCTTCCACCATTGAAACGCCCCACAAGGAGCTCAAGACGATCAATAAAGTGTAGGAACTTGTGGACGTCGATCTAGTCAACTTCAGTGCCATTAGTAACAGCCGAGTTATTACAGAGTAACAAACGAGCAGATTGCTTAACTCTGAAAAAACCTACACGTGCCACCAATTATAAGAAAATATTAGTTAGAAGTAGCATCTTCGTGAGAGATTCGTTGCTACTTCTAAAGTTAAATTGTGATTAGTTAGACAGAATAGGTGGATTAAGAAGTAATCGAGGCAACAAGCAAGAACCAAATACAAAACTAACATGGATGAACAATTGGAACGACGTCAGGGTGGAAGATCGCAGTGAAGATGAGACCAGGTTCTGCTATTTACATCAACATTCGTGCGCCAACTTTCAGTCCGTAACACTTGAGAAAGTTTATCCAAGTTCGGCCATAAAAAAAGCAGCGATCTTCTAGGTTCATGAACCCAACTCGGAACTTATATCCATGGCTTGTCTTCACTGTGACCATTAAACTAGTGTATTCAGTTATGCAAAGGCCGAGCATCTTGAGTACATGTGTTCTGGTAGAGCAAATAGTACACTGCAGGAAAAATAATATGAGAACACAGCATGTTCAAAAAAATCCCACCCTCCCGGATAGAAAAGAGGATTCTAGGAACATACTGTGCGCATTTCAAAATGCTGTGTTAGGATGAGAAGGAACAAGTGTGGCATCTCGCCGAGGGCGCAGAAACCTGTAGGGTACTCGCACTTTGGGCACTTTAAATGAAACACACTAGATTCAGTAGGAAGAAAAATGCATCAACGGCGGCGGCTGCCATCCTAGCATTACCTGCGACCAAGGGACTTGGATTTATTTGGGATGGATGAAGAATTTGTACCTGGTTTTCTATGAGAAAACCCTATGCAATCGCCGAGACGGGGTTTTCTCCGAACAAGCAGACAAGGGAGAAGGGGATTCAGGCCTAGTGAAATATTGCCGCTTCATCCGTCCATCTTACTACTAAAGCTGGAAGGGGGGGGGGGTTGTTATTTGACGGCTCATTGGGCATTACTGCGGCGCTATGACCGAGGTGTGTCCACCGTGGAGTTGTGCACTCTAATTTGTGCATATGGCACGTGGACCCCGTTGCCCCACATATCAGCGAAAGGAAGCAGAAAGACAGGAGTAACTAGTAACACATAAATATATATTTTTGACAGAGAGATGCTCCCTTTGTAAAGAAATATACAAATCTTTTATATCACAGGCTCACCTTGCCGAGAAATATACTCCCTCTGCAACGCACAGGCATTATGGGGGTTTAGCTGAGAATATAATACTTAAGTAGGCTCACGGTTCTGGACTTTGGGCCGTAGGCCGACCCTGCATGTTTGGGGGCCCACGTGTTCTACCTCAGCGCTTTTCATATTGCAGGCGATCGGTACGGGGCTGGTTTTAGATGCTGTCGCAAGGAGAATACACAAAATTGAATAAAGCACGACAGCTGTTGGAATGAAATCGAACGACAGTTCCTAACCAGCAATCAGAGTTGCAATTCTATCAACGATATACCATGTGATAAATAATACTGTCGTACTACTTATACACATAGGACATGTGTTTGACCATGCCAGATTATTACATCAAAATCTCTCGGAGGATAGATCAGTTCGACAGTTGCGTGCTGCTACTGAAGAATTTCAAAGTTGATTTGGACCAGCTCTCCTTGCTAAGAAAGTTCGATTTTGACATCATCCCCTACCGCAAGATATGATTTCGATTTGAACCTTGACCATCCTTTAGCATCAATCATCATGCGACCATCCTTTGTACTTACTGTATATTGAGCAGGTTCATTCACACCAAGGCTGTGCATGGTAAGAGAAACTTGGCCCGGTCACCCGGATTGTTGAATGACTCCCTCGTTGCTCTAGGAATTCTCTGTTTGCAAACAAGAAGACATACCCAAACAGTTAGATCAACACAGTGAATCATGTGAAACAACATGGAAAGAAAAAAGAACGAAGCACTTGGGCGGCCAATGCTTACCAAGAAGGGGGACATGTCGTTTTTTGTAAGGACTTTGGTATATGAAGTGCGAACTGCAGCCCAGTCTATTGTCGGTGCAACTGCACGGGCCAGAGCAGATGCAAGTGCAAGTGTTGGTCCAGGTGCCGAAGCCGCTGCTGCTGCCGGAGATGGTGCTCCTTGTAGAGCTGGTGCCGGTGTCGATGCCCGATCCTCCGGTAGATCAGACTGATCCGCTGACGCAGTCAGTGCCCAATCCTCAGCTGGATCAGACTGATCTGCTTCCGCTATAAGTGCTAGAGCAACTGCCGGTGCTCGATCTGTGCGAGACAGTGGTGATCGTGTTTGGTCTGCTATGATCAGCTTTCTAACTTGACTAGGATCTGTGATCGTGATCCAGTTTTTTTCTACATTTCTTTTAAACGCGAGAAAGACTAATTGTGGCGTTTTTGTTAAACCAAACTGCAGTTCATCATAGGGATTCATCTTGTACTCAGACAATAGACTGATCCAATTTTTTCCAGTAATATAAGTGATGGACAGTGCCTTCGTTACTGACACGACATAAGAAGTGAAACCTGCAAAAATAGCCATCGTAGAGCAAACCAAACGGTTTATTCCGTGATGAATGTCACATGGCAAAACCTGCATCGTAAAATTGCAGGAAACGAAAGAAAACATGACATTAAATCAATAAGATTTAGACAGTAAATCAATAAGATTTACTTGATGTGACACGAGTGAATCCTTACCAGGAAATCACTATGTTGAAATACTAAATAGAAGATTAATTGTCCAACTATGCGTGGCATGCAGGGGCCCCGCCTACTCCAACAAGCAGGACAGTCCAAAGGTCGTGACAAATCGTATGGACCGAACATCCATGGGATTGGAAATCCTGGTGGGTGCAATAAACACTGCAATGCATACAGATATTGGAGTGTAACTGTCGGTGTCAAAACCGGTGGATCTTGGGTAAGGGGTCCCGAACTATGCGTCTAAGGCGGATGGTAACAGGAGGCAGGGGACACGATGTTTTACCTAGGTTCGGGCCCTCTTGATGGGGGTAAAACCCTACGTCCTGCTTGATTAATATGGATGATATGGGTAGTACAAGAGTAGATCTACAACGAGATCAGAGAGGTTAAACCCTAGAAGCTAGCCTATGGTATGATTGTGTGTTGTCCTACGGACTAAAACCCTCCGGATTATATAGACACCGGAGGGGGCTAGGGTTACACAAGGTCGGTTACAAAGGAGGAGATATACATATCCGTATTGCCTAGCTTGCATTCCACGCCAAGTAGAGTCCCATCCGGACACGGGACGAAGTATGCAATCTTGTATCTTCATAGTCCTACAGTCCGGCCAAAGGACATAGTCTGGCTGTCCGGAGACCCCCTAATCCAGGACTCCCTCAGTAGCCCCTGAACCAGGCTTCAATGACGATGAGTCCGGCGCGCAGTATTGTCTTCGGCTTTGCAAGGCGGGTTCTTCTCCAATTTCCAAGTGTTTGTAAGTAGTATACGGCCCCATAAATGTTGATCCTATTGGCTTCTGCGCCCAATAAGGGATACCCCTCATACGTCGAACGAATACGAGGCGCTAGGGCATTTTTACATTCGCCCCCCTAGCCAGGTAAATAAATTGTCTATTAAAGGGATTGGGATTCTTAGATCCGATCCACGCCATCCTCCACTCAGCGAGAATCCATCAGAGCGTGTTTCGGAAAGATCCATTCTAGCATGGCCGACCTCTGTAGCTCCTCCTCCCGCCCTCGTAGCCCTAAGCTTGGTGATTGGGAGAGGTGTTTAGTCCCACACAGTCGATTAGTCGAACTGTAGACCAAGGGATTTCTCCCTCCGGTGTATATGGTGCCCGTTCGAGCCAGGACCGCCACCTACAATGGCGGGGAGCAAGCGGAGAACTTTCCCTGTCCCTCCATGGGGGAACGGGTTTGCCTTGTTCCTTACTTACTAAGGGGACTCGGATTTCCTATTCATCCGTTCCTCCGCGGGCTCTTGGAGTTCTACGGCCTCCAATTACACAATCTCACCCCTGCCTCCATTCTACACATCGCCGGCTATGTTGCTCTCTGCGAGTTGTTCCTGGGCTGCGAGGCTCACTTCGAGCTGTGGAAAAGGCTAATTTGCCTCGTCCCTCGCACACAGAGGGAACCACTTTATCAAGTGGGCGGAGCCGAAGTATGGCGCATCGCCGATACCGGATATCTGTCCGGTACCCCGAAGAAGCCGTCCAAAGACTAGCCTTTAGAATAGTTTTATATGGAGGACGTTCCCCTTTCGGATCCTATTTGGCGGGGTCTTCTTGAGTTCAACAATGCTCCTCTGAAGAAGCGCCGAAGTTGGCCCCCACGGAGCCCCCGGGTGGAAGATGACAGAGAAGTCCTCTATCTGATGAACCAGATTAAGGCACTAGCTCAGTCAGGATTGACAATAACCGAAGTTATGTCGATTTGCATAATGCCGGGAGTGCAACCACTTCAATACCGTGGGCACCCCTTGTGGTGTTTCAACGGGGAGGATGACGCCACCCGCTACCGGCATAAGGGTCCGGGCGATGCTGCCGCATTAGCCAAAATTCTGTCCGAACTGTTCAAGGGAGAGGAGGAGGAGTTCACCCGCATCAAGCCACGGGATGGATTCTCCATGTACAATCCTCCAAGCTGGGTAAGCTATATCCCCTTACTTCCATTTTCCCGCATTTTTCGTTGTAAGTATTCACCTTGCCAATTTGCGGCAGGAACTGCGAAAAGCCATAAAGGAGGTCAGCAGCCCCTCTCCACAACCGGAGGACCCTGACCGGGCCCTCGACTCCGGACTCGAAGAAGATCCGGTTATCTACGTGGAGCTGATAAACTGACAGTTCTATCAGTTAAGCTGCGACGATGCCATGGTGGCCATTACAGCCGACTATCCCGGCTACTCCCTACATCGCACGTAAGAAAAACCGAAAAGTCCCAACTCAAAAAAGTACGGTTCCCTTTTAGACACTTCACCCACCATATTCACATGGCCTTTTTTTACAGGGAAGGCATTCCGGACGCCCCGCAGAACGCGCCAACAGGAGGCACCGAGGTCGGGTAGGCCAAAAAGGAAGGCGGTCAGGACGGAGACGCCGGCGCAAAGGTACAACAAACCCTGCTCCGTGGTTGTCGTCTTTCTCGAAATGTAAAGGCGCCCGTGTTTATTTAACAGAAAAAACACTCGCCGGAATATGTCCGGCGATGTTGCCGATCACGCTTCCACCAGTCGGGCACCAGGACTGGAAACGGAGGCAGAAGCCGATATGGGGCAGGCGCCGGATAATCCCCCTACAGAGGATGCGGATACGTTATCCGCTACAAACTCAGAAGTGGAAAGCGCCATGAATCATAGGTGTGGCCGGGCCGTACTCCATGACACTTGTTTCTCACCAGAGGCGTTTGATGCCTTCAATTCTGGAGAGGCGTACTGTCGGTGTCAAAACCGGCGGATCTCGGGTAGGGGGTCCCGAACTGTGTGTCTAAGGCGGATGGTAACATGAGGCAGGGGACACGATGTTTTATGCAGGTTCGGGCCCTCTTGATGGAGGTAAAACCCTACGTCCAGCTTGATTAATATTGATGATATGGGTAGTACAAGAGTAGATCTACCACGAGATCAGAGAGGCTAAACCCTAGAAGCTAGCCTATGGTATGATTGTATGTTGTCCTACGGACTAAAACCCTCCGATTTATATAGACACCGGAGAGGGTTAGGGTTACACAAGGTCGGTTATAAAGGAGGAGATACACATATCCGTATTGCCTAGCTTGCCTTCCACGCCAAGTAGAGTCCCATCCGGACACGGGACAAAGTCTTCAATCTTGTATCTTCATAGTCCAACAGTCCAGCCAATGGATATAGTCTGGCTGTCCGGAGACCCCCTAATCCAGGACTCCCTCAGTAGCCCCTGAACCAGGCTTTCAATGAGGATGAGTCCGGCGCACAGTATTGTCTTCGACATTGCTCCAGCGCCCAAGTTCGCATTTCCCACCTCGACCTTCTCCAACCATGTCCGGAGCGGGAGGCAGGTGGATGGTCTCCTCCGTCACGGAGGGATACATCAAGAAGCTAAGGAGATCCGGATACCTGCCCGACGACATCGCGCACCGGCTCCCTGACGAGGGGCAGCTCATCCCCACCCCTAGGCCCCATGAGAGGGTTGTGTTCCTTACCCATTTCCTCTGCGGACTGGGATTCCCTCTCCACCCATTCGCCGGGGGCTCATATTCTACTACGGCCTAGATTTCCACGATCTGGCCCCGAACTTCATCCTCAACATCTCGGCATTTATCGTCGTGTGCGAGCCCTTCCTCCGCATCAAGGCCCACTTCGGCTTATGGCTGAAGAGTTTCAATGTCAAGCCGAAGGTAGTGAGCGGCCGCCAGGCTGTGGGGACCCCGACTCATAAGTCGTGATCACCGAATGCACGTGTACAGTGATCCCAGAGATCAATGCTCACTGAACACACAGAAGCTAAATAACAAGAGTCTTACATCCATACATATTGTCTTACACAAATTATGACCATTATGGTCAAGTCTTATATAGATAAAGCCTTAAGGGCTGAACATCAAATGAAACATAAGCAGCGGAAATCTTCGTCAATAAATAGAACCCATGCCATCTGCCTTAACCCTACATGCATTCTGACTGGGAAGCGTCCTAGTTCGCATGTTCGTCTCCACAGAATTCTTCTTCGAACTCCTGTTCTTCCATGCCTGGCCAATTAAATAACCAGTGGCAAGCCAATGAGTACTTTGAATGTACTCGCAAGCAACCCATGTTTTGGTTCAAGATACAACAATGCATGATATAGGTAAATTTTTGCGGAAAGCTAGTTTTGAGTGCAATGGCAAGTTCGACCACTCATAAGACATGCATCAGGAGAATTCAAGTAACCATGAGGACAGGTTACAGATATCAACATAAATAGAGCGGGCACCAACCCAACTCTATCATGTCAAGTCCTTGACTTAACCCAAGTAGTTCTTCCCACTTATCCAATCACACACACTGGTTTGTAACATGTGGACGTAGACCAAGAGCGGTTACCCAACTGTCCTTGACCGTGGACACGGCTATTCGAATAGTTTTACACTCTGCAGAGGTTGCACACTTTACCCACAAGATCCGGGGAACATCCGTGTCATCGACGACCCGCGGTACCTCAAGTACCCGGGGTAAGCACCCGATCACTATCTTTCCCTAGAAGACACTAACATAGAGTCCACTCGATTGGCAGTAACCCCCGTGCCCAACATTTCACATCTTAAAATTGTGGAGCCTCGCTCCCATTTTCATCACATACCACAAGCACGGGGTACCAACGGTGTGTACGGTGTCCTGTGAAGACAGTCATGGCCGCCCTACCTGGCACGACCCCGTCCCGAGAGAGAGCACCAACTCTCCCCGTCACTAGTAATGCGGGCACCAAGCTAGTATCGGTCTAGGTAATTAATAATGCCCTTTCCCATACAAGGGTAGAGTGGTTGCGCATGTAAGGTTGGAATAACGGTCGCAACTTTAACCAATCCGTTTTAAAAAACAACACACACACTTGCCTCGGTACACCACTTCGTCATCAAGTGGTTACCCAACTCATCATCTCCCCCGGGCATAAGTGGCACCCGGTGGGGGTTTTCGAAAAGTCCTTGAAAATACTTTGTCTCCATCACCATGCATATACCCGTCCCTTTTGTGTAGCACTACTTAGCATCCTATCTATTCCCACCGGCATAACCCTCATAAGGAGCTAGGGTCATGCACAATGCAAGTATCAACAAGGAGGAAATGAAGGCAACCCACCAAAGTGGCTACCCTCTCATCATGATTCCGATGCAACAATAATAAGGTGATATATGAAATGCATAAAAAGGGTTTCATAGACATGGTCAAAGGGCTGCTTGCCTGGCTCAACAAAGTCTTCTGGGTCTTCAAAGTCTTCTGGTCCAACTCCTTCGTCAGCGACGCAATCTATCATCACAAAATAATAACGAGAAAATAAGGCAGTAATAAAACAGAAAAACCAAAGTGCTCAGAAAAATGTCAACTTATTTTTGTTAAATACTAGGTTGAAAACTAAGAAGGGGAAAATTCCTAGTTTTGGATTTGGAGTAGCAGAATAGGAGAAATGGATTTACAAAGGTATATTTAAATGCTTAAAATCACATTTAAATATTTACAGTGAAGAAAAGGTTGTTGGATTTGAATGAAAGTTGCACCATTAAATTGGTGGGATTTTTACAAGATTTTAGGAACTGGAATTGTTGCATTTGGATTAATATTTAATACTGTGGAATTTTTGCAAGTATCCAGAAAAAGAAAAAGGGGAAGGAGCACTGTGCCTGCTGGGCCAGAACAGCTGCAGCGCAGCAGGCCCAGCCAGAGAGGCGGCCCAGCGCACTGGTGCACGCTCGCGCGCTAGGTTTAAACCTGACGGGCGGGGCCCAGGCGTCAACGAGAGAGAGGGGGGCGATGGAGGGGAGAGGCTGACAGGAGGGGCCCGCCTGTCATCCCTAACCCCGAGTCCGGGCGGCTGGCGGGCTCACCGGCGATGATGGAGGGCACGGCGAGGTCGGGCGAGGGCACGGCTGGGCTCAGCGTCGTGTCGCCGTTCGGGTGGAGGTGGCGGACGTCACCGGAGTTGCCTGGCTTGCCGGCGACGAGGTCTCGCGGCGGAGAGGCTTCGGGTGGTGGTCGTTCCGGTCGACTCCGGCTGCAAACGAGGCGGGGAAGAGAGGGGAAATGATCAGTGGGAGGAGGCGGTTTCAAATCGGGGCAGAGGAGGAGCGGGGGAGGCCTGTACCTCGCGGACTCCGGGGAGCCGAAGCGGTGGAGCTCGAGCTCGATCTCGAGCTCGGGCGGCTCTGGAGAGGAACTGGGGTTGCAAGGGGAGGGTTTGGTGGCGCAGAGAGCGAGTGGTGAGGAGAGAAGGGCTCGGGTAGGCCTTTAAATAGGAGAACGGTGACGTCCAGTAGACCCGTGCACCGGCGAGCTCACGCTCGTCGCTGCAGGGCTCGGGAGGAGCTAGCGCCGTGTCTGGGGTGTTCCTGGGCGTGGACTACACCGAGGGGAGCTAAGGGATAGAGCGGGGAGAGGTTAGAGACGCGCGCGTGTGAGCCGCTCCATTGGCGCGCTCGGGCGGCCTCTGTTTGCTAGCGCGGAGGCGCGGGGAGGAGGAGAGAGGAAGGGGCAGACCGCACAGCGTGCTGCAGACACCGAGGCGCATCGGCAGGCGCGCGGGGGATGCCCGAGGTGGCCGGAGGCGGTTGGAAGGGGGCGGCTACAGTGCGGGAGCGCACTGTAGCATGCTCCAGAGTGCCTAAATGGCATGCCAAGCCATTTTCTATGCTTGTGGGCGTGCCCTTGCATGTCCAGTAGTGTTTGGGGGGTGCTAGGGAAGGGATCTTGGCCTTGGATGCTTTGGATGGCCAGTGGTGAAGAGAGAGGAACGAGAAGAGTGGAAATGGGGCTGTCCAGAGAGAGAAAGTGAGGGTTTCACTCCCAAGTAATTGATCTGAGGACTTGCCATTGCTACTGGAGGTATAAGGTGACTAGATTAAGCTCTGGTAAAAAGTTGAGCTCATGAAGAATAGTGGAAGGGGTCAAAACAGTGGTTTTTGTAAAATGGCAGAAGGTGTTTGATAAGGGTTTTGGCAAGCAAATGATTTCCAATTGCCATGATACTCCACAGGGTGAAATGACACATATAATTAGGGCCTTCCACAAATTTGGAGCTTATTTGGGCAAAGTTGCCAATGCAACTTTTGTAAACCCTAGAAATGTGCAGAAATGGACTTGTGTAGATCTAGTTGAGCATAACACTTCTCCTTGATGCACTACTTGGTGTAGTGGCCTCATTTGGCCATGTGATCAATCTCAAAAAAATTGGGGTTAAAGAGAGAAAGTTGGTAGTACAAACTTGCTCAAATTTGGTTCTGTTCAGAGAGAGTTTTGGGGCATTTTGGTGAACCAAAATGACTTTAATTGACTTGAGGCTTTGCAAGGTGATCACAACATGCATTTGTGACTTGCTGGATTTTTCTTGGATTTGTATGAAAATATTTCCTGTAGAAATATTTCAAATCCTTGAAATGGGCAGAAATGGTTTTGGGAGGTTTTGTCCAATATTTTGATCATGACCATATGTTGAAACTCTTATATATGGGAAATATATGTCCACTGAGTTTCCCTGATTTTTGTCAAATATTTTTGAATCAATAAAATAATTTTTCCCTATTAAAGACCATTTCTGGCCTTAAGAAAAAGCCTTTAAATAAAATAGGAAAATAACTTTTAAAATTATATTTTTGGGGTTTATGGGTATCCTATATCTAATAGGAGCCAAAAATACTTTTGGAAATATTTTTGCTGGCCTTAATTAAGTACTTGCAGTGCAAATCTCAATTCAAGGGTTTTTGGAAGTCTAATTTTAGAAAATACTTTTTGGCCAAATTATTTTTGTAAGAAAATACTATATTGTACTATACACATGGCATGATCATTGGGCAGAAGTTTGGGGCAAGGAGATGAAGTATAGGAGGTGAAGTTGTTGACTTTGCAGAGCACATGAAAATCACAGAGAGAAAACCAACTTCAAAATTAAAAGCCAAATAAATGCAAAAGTTTTTGTTGGTCCAAATTTTCATGCTTTATTATTGCAAAATGAAGAGTTACAAAATGCAGGGTGTGACACATGCGGAGTGCGGAGGCGCCATGGTGGGCAAGATGCCCAACGTCACATGGCTCGAGGGCTCCTTCATGGAGACCATAAAGGGGTCGCAATCGGGGTGGTTCTACATCATCGAGCCGCGTGACCCCAAATGGGTAGCGGCCCCCGAGTTCCGATCTGGCTTCCCCACACAGCTCACCTCATGGCAAGAGAAGGGCCTGTCCTGGGGTAGTTCGGGAGAGCTAACCGGACTCCGAACATGTATTCAAAACATGGTGAACAAGAAGCTCAAGCTCGTCAACGTAGTCCAGGTCATGCTCAACCGCCGGATCCTCCCGTGCCAACAACGGGCCTTCAACTTGTGGGAGTTCGACCCGACGCAGCACCGAACTTTGAACAGGCTCTTCGACACAACTCACGAAGATGCCTAGAGGGTGCTATTCAAGAGCGCTGAGGTCCCCCCTCCTACTACTGAGGATCGCAGATTCAGCACGAAGCACCAAGCCAGCGCGGTAAGCTGCTTTACCTCTTACAGGATACTTGTTTTTAATAGCTTGACTCCATGTGGGGTCTAAACTCCCGTACCTTTGACAGGACTGGCAGGAGACGGCCGGACAGATCGACTGTCCGGCTCCTTTTCCCGAAGGCCCAGCAGACGCTCTTCTGGCGAAGATGCCGACTTCGGCTCCTTATACAGTGCCACAGAAGACCAAGAAGGCCAAGGGAACCCGAAAGAATTCCCGACGCCAGGCGTCATCGGACTCACCGTCCGAAGACTCTACGGCGCAATCCTCCCCCGAAGACGAGGAGGCAGAAGAAGATGCTCCCCCTCCAGACGGGGGAGACAAGAAAAGGAAGGCCGCCCCAACTGGGAGGCCGAAGGGTCCAAGAAGGGAAGGAATCTCCCTCCGGACAGCTCTACCACTGCCGCCGACGGTGATGACGAGTGGATGCCCAGGGCCAAGCCCCTAGGGAAGTTGTAAGTATTCGGATACCAGAGTAACTCATAGCATTCCTTTGTCGCACTACTTCACCTAACGCCGAATATGATTATGCAGGCCACCCCGAGCCTGTATCGACGTATCATCAGACGCCTCCCTGGGCTCGTCGGATATGGATAGTGATCCAGTTCCGACCGCGACCTTCCCTCATCCTGCGGACTTCGCCGAGGTGCTGTCTCAGGAGGCACCAGGTCAAGGGGAGACAGTCCTGGAGGTGCCTCAAGGCGGCCTCCCGAACTCTGGGAGCATAGGGGACAAGGCCCCTGAGGGCTCCGAGTTCGGCCCTCAGCCGAACACCGCGCCAGGACCTCAAGTGGTTCCGGACTCGGGCAGGTGGCCTCCTTCTAAGAGGGGCAAGAGCCTGTATTGGTGACCTTTGTTCATCTAGAGGCACCGGACAATCTGCTGGAAGGGCTTCGCAACGCTTCCATCGACGAGGAGCACCGCACTGTTATGAGTGCGGTGATCCAGAAGGTTCAGTCCGCCAAGAGCGGATTGACTAAAGCCTGTGCCAGCCTTCTAACAGGCTTTGAGGTAAGTGTTTAAAATATAGGAGAAATATTACCGCATAGACAGTAGCCCCTGATGCTCTGTTCGGTGTTCACAAAGAAAAGCCGAACAGAGGATGAAACAATATGCAGGCTTCGCTGCTGGCATCCGCCGCACTGACTGCGGAGGTCGCCGTACTGAAGCAGGACCTTAAAGGGTCCCAGGACGAGCTCGGCCTTGCCAAGAGGCAGCTCGAGGAGAACAAAGGTAAGTAGTACCTATTCTATGGAGATGTATAAAAAGAATGCGATTGCAAAATGACAGGATCATCATAAATTTGCCAGGGGCCACGGATGAAGTGGCGACCCTAAAGCAAGCGTTGTCCGAGACCGAAGATAAAGCGGCCAAGGAGCGCACCGAGCGAGAAAGGCAAGAGGCTCGGGTGGGCGAGGTGCAGCAAGAGCTCCAGGCTCTTGTGACGAAGCACAGGGCATTGGAGCTTGACTCGAAGACGCGAGAGTCTGAGCTTGCCGCGGCCCTCGAGAGCGCAAAAAGTGCCAAGGCCAAAGCCCAAAAGGCCCTCCAGGAGATCGATGCAATGAAGAAGATAGCGGCGGGTAAGGCATTCTATATGCAAAGCAAGCATGTAAAAGTAAATTACCGATTACTTACCCGAATTCGGAGCTCTCCAGGACCATTCGCATATTTGCCCCTCAGCGTGTGGGATGCCGTGAAGTTTTACTGGGCCGAGGATGGAAGCTCAACAGAGAAGTTGTTCAGGGCCCAGTATACAGGGACCGAACACCCAGTGTCTGTGAGCGACTAGCTAAAGCCTGGCGACACCCTTCCGAATAGCTACTTCGGCCTGGTGAGGCGGCTTGTGGATGCCTGCCCGCGGTTGGAGGTCGTCAAGCGATCCGTCTGCATTGAAGGTGCACGTCGGGCTTTCACCCATGCGAAGTTGCAATGGGTCAAGCTAGACGCCATGAAGCTGATCAAGGAAGGGCCGCTGGAGGGCAAGGATTATCGCCACCCCGAGATGTACTACGAGGGTGTTCTGCCGGGTGCCCGTCTCATAGCGGACGTGTGCACGAAAGATTTAATATTTGAGTGAAACATGCTCGTGTGATCCTGTATTTATGAAAGCTTGTTCATATGCGCTATGCAACGCTTATTTGAATTTAAAATATTACCTTCTGTTTGGCTGTTTATCCAATCTAAGAGATGGCTAGTCCTCGGCTTCTGCCCCCATGCCACGATTGCTGGGGTGTTCGGGATAAACCTGAGCACTCTTGTTCCCATTTTTGGGTCCTTCGAGGGAGGCGCTTAGCACAACGAACAAGGCAACCAGACTAATAATGCTTTATCACTCTCACTTAGCCATAGAATTCTATAATTTTAAATTTCGGCGAAGCCCCTAGTATTTGGAAGGCCGAATTTGGGGCGCGATACACACCTTTAAGCCGGACAGGGCCGGCCCCTCGCTCTAAGCGGCATAAGTCTTTAGAGACTATAAACCTCGCCGAACAGCGACCGATATCTCGCCTTATCATGACAGTCAGTTTTAGTTTTCTCTACTGAGGTGCTAAGCCCAGCAGAACCGGGGCACAATCGCAGTAGTTCTCCTAACGCTACCTTAGCCGATAGAGCGGAACGTAAGGTACCAAAACATAGGAGCCGGGAAAACCCAACATTTGACCAAAGACATGATTCGGAGCTGATGCATATAATGCTATAAGTTCGGGGTGCCGCACTTGTGAAAGTGTTCGGACTTTTCACACCATATTGTGGGGTACGTAAGCCCCTGGTGTATTGGTCGTACCAAAGTGTACGGTTGCAAGGCGTCATTAATGAAGACATATATATATATATAACAAGAATGCAGTAATGGTCGTAATGTTATGCATTGTTTATTCAAAAAGGTGCGTTGAAGCAAATGATACAGATAGTGCGATAAGCAAAAAGTAGGATTATGTCCCATCCAAGGGCAAGCTAAGGAATAGTATTAAAGCAAATATTTCACTCATTATCGTAATCCACCTGGGAATTCCTTTCTGTGATGTAGCTTTCTGCCTCCTTGGTTGCTGCATCATGTGTTCGGCAATCATCCTGCCGGACAGGGTTTCCAGAGATTAAGGTCCTGAAAAAGAGAAAAATAACGAAGCAGGAAGCCCCTAGTGCGGTTTAAGCCGCGTCTTGGGACGTGCCGCAGTTGTGCCCCCTCCCCACCTGTGCCCATGGTATTTTAATGCGTAATTATGTACACGTGGCACGAGTTTCACCTCTTGGCTGGGACTGGGGTGGGGGCCGCATTGCTACGCGAGCTCAGATCGTGCTAGGTGGTCTAGTTGCCGATTACTCCGAGCGTGCTTGAGGGTGTCCGGGTCTTGAAATGCCGAACTGGTGGATTGCCTTGAGAGGCTGCTTTGCGCTTCTGCTGCGAGGGCTACAGTGTGTTCCTCGGTTCGGAGAGAGCGCTCTGTGTTTCGATTGACTGTAATAACCCCATGAGGTCCTGGAATGTTGAGCTTTAGGTATGCATAATTCGGTACCGCATTCAATTTCGCAAATGCGGTTCGCCCGAGCAGTGCATGATAACCACTGCGGAACGGGACTATAGCGAAGATTAACTCTTCGCTTTGGAAGTTATCCGGGGATCCGAAGACCACTTCCAGTGTAATTGAGCCTGTGCAATGGGCCTCTACCCCTGGAGTAACACCTTTAAAGGTCGTTTTTGTGGGTTTGTTCCTTAAGGGGTCTATACCCATTTTGCACACTGTGTCATGATAAAGCAGGTTCAGGCTGCTGCCGCCATCCATAAGGACTCGAGTGAGGTGAAATCTATCAATGATTGGGTCTAGAACCAGTGCGGCGAATCCGCCATGACAGATACTAGTGGGGTGGTCCCTGCGATCGAAAGTGATCGGATATGAGGACCATGGGTTGAACTTTGGGGCGACTAGCTCCAACGCATATACGTCCCTGAGCGCGCGCTTCCGCTCCCTCTTGGGGATGTGGGTTGCGTATATCGTGTTCACCGTCCGCACTTGTGGGGGAAACCTCTTCTATCCTCCGGTGTGTGGCTGCCGGGGCTCCTCCTCGTCATTGCTATGCAGCCCCTTATCCTTGTTTTCGGCAATTAACCTGCCGGCCTGCTTGAACTCCCAACAATCCCTGTTGGTGTGATTGGCTGGCTTGTCTAGGGTGCCATGTATTTGACACGAGTGATCAAGTATACGGTCCAAACTAGATGGGCCTGGCGTACTTTGTTTGAATGGTTTTTTCCGCTGACCGGGTTTAGACCCTTTGAATCCGGCATTGACTGCCTTGTCCTCAGTATTATCGGTGTTAATGCGGCGCTTATGTTTGTTGCGACATGACATGCTATTGCCATCCTTGGTATCCGAAGTACCATGGTTCTTTGACATGTTGTTGTTGTGAGCCAGCCAGCTGTCTTCTCCCGCATAAAAGCGGGTCATGAGTGTCGTGAGGGCTGCCATAAACTTCGACTTTTCCTGACCAAGGTGCTGGGCTAGCCACTCGTCACGAATGTTATGTTTGAAAGCTGCTAGGGCCTCTGCATCCGGACAGTCGACGATTTGATTTTTCTTTGTCAGGAACCGAGTCCAGCATTGCCTGGCCGATTCTTTTGGCTGCTGAATTATGTGGCTCAAGTCATCGGCGTCTGGTGGTCGCACATAAGTGCCCTGAAAGTTGTCGAGGAATGCGGCTTCCAGATCTTCCCAACATCTAATGGAATCTTCTGGCAAGTTGTTAAGCCAATGCCGTGCTGGTCCTTTGACCTTTAGTGGTAGGTATTTGATGGCGTGTAAGTCATCATCGCGGGCCATGTGGATGTGGAGGAGGAAATCCTCGATCCATACCGCAGGATCTGTTGTGCCGTCGTATGATTCGATGTTTATAGGTTTGAAACCTTCTGGGATTTGATGATCCATTACTTTGTCTATGAAGCATAAGGGGTGTGCGGCGCCCCTGTATTGGCTATATCGCGACACGGCTCGAATGGGTCTTGCCCGCTGTGTTCGGCCCGGCCAGATTTACTTTTACTGTATCCGGCATGACGTTTATCGTCTCGCATAGTGGCGCGCCCTCGTGATCCGTAGATTGATCTTGCGAGTTTTGCATTGTCCTCCAATACGTCTCGCAGGTCTGGCATGTTTCCCCATGCTTTTTTATTTGAATGGCGTCGGGGTGCAGGCTGAGCTTTTGGCTGGAATGCCTCTCTATCATGGCCACGAGGTGGCCGATCAGCTGCGTCATATGCTTCTTCCTCCAGTCGAGGTAGCAACCTGCATTTTGGATAACTCTTGGAGGGGCGCTCGAGTTTATATTCCTCGGCCGCGAGGACTTCAGTCCATCTGTCAGCTAGCAGATCTTGATCAGCTTGAAGCTGCTGCTGCTTTTTCTTCAGGCTATTTGCCGTGGCCAGAAGCCAACGCTTGAAGCGCTCTTGTTCGACAGGATCCTCTGGCACGGCGAATTCGTCATCGCCGAGGCTTGCCCCATCTTCGGAGGGGGCATGTAATTATCATCCGCCGCCCCTCCATCTGCCGCTCTCTCAGGAGGGCTGGCTCCTCCATCCTCCTGCTTTAGATCTTGCTGGAGGGGGTTGTTGTTGTCTTCGGCACTATCCGGAGTGTTATTACCTCCTATGCCGGTATCATCACTTTTGCTTTGGCGGCACTTAGAGCGGCGCCGCCGACGTTGGCGCTTGGGTTGCTTCTTGGAGGGGTCATCCTCCGCTGTCTCGTTGCCATTGTCTTCTTTGGGTGTATCCACCATGTATATATCGTATGATGAGGTGGCTGTCTAGTGCCCTGTGGGCAGTGGTTCCTCTTCGTCTCCCGCATCGTCGTCCATACCGTCGATATCTTCGGAGTCGAAGTCAAGCATGTCGGTTAAGTCATCGATAGTGGCTACTAAGTGGGTGGTGGGTGGGCCGCGAATTTCTTCGTCGTCTGCATCACAGTCCTGCCGGACATAGTTCAGCCAGGATCCTCCTGACAAGGAGTGAGACCTTAATGAATTCAGTATATCGCTGAATGGCCAGTGCTGAAAGATATCCGCAGAGGTAAAATCGATGATCGGCGCCCAACCAGATTCGATAGGAACGGGCGCAGGCGGTTCGGAGTCCGTGGCCGGAGAGGGATCCGGCAGTTTTACAACACGGCTCTCGTGCAAGGTAAGGTCGATGTTTGGCTCGATCGCTGCTGAGGGTAAGGCCTCCGTGGCGGGGTCCATCCACCCGTCCGCGGAAGGCGCAACTGGCTCCGAATTGAAGGTCGGAGCGGCTGCCGGTGCAATCGCCTTAACACTGTCTGATGGTAGAGCTAAATCATACTCATCGTGACCGCGTGACGCACAAGGCAGAGGCTCGAATCCGTCGAAGATCAAGTCTCCGCGGATATCGGCCGTGTAGTTTAAGCTTCCAAACCTGACCTGGTGGCCAGGGGCGTAACTTTCAATCTGGTCCAGATGGCCAAGCAAATTGGCCCGCAGTGCAAAGCCGCCGAACACAAAGATTTGTCCGGGGAGAAAAGTCTCACCGTGGTAGAGCAAATTGGCCCGCAGTGCAAAGCCGCCGAACACAAAGATTTGTCCAGATGGCCAAGCAAATTGGCCCGCAGTGCAAAGCCGCCGAACACAAAGATTCGGCCGTGTAGTTTAAGCTTCCAAACCTGACCTGGTGGCCAGGGGCGTAACTTTCAATCTGGTCCAGATGGCCAAGCAAATTGGCCCGCAGTGCAAAGCCGCCCAACACAAAGATTTGTCCGGGGAGAGAAGTCTCACCGTGGACTGCATCGCCATCGATGATAGTAGGAGCCATCAAGCCTAAAGGCGACGACACAGTGGAACTCTCAATGAAAGCACCAATGTCGGTGTCAAAACCAGCGGATCTCGGGTAGGGGTCCCAAACTGTGCGTCTAAGGCGGATGGTAACAGGAGGCAGGGGACATGATGTTTTACCCAGGTTCGGGCCCTCTTGATGGAGGTAAAACCCTACGTCCTGCTTGATTAATATTGATGATATGGGTAGTACAAGAGTAGATCTACCACGAGATCAGAGAGGCTAAACCCTAGAAGCTAGCCTATGGATTACTGTATGTTGTCCTATGGACTAAAACCCTCCGGTTTATATAGACACCGAAGAGGGTTAGGGTTACACAAGGTCGGTTACAAAGGAGGAGATACACATATCCGTATTGCCTAGTTTGCCTTCCATGCCAAGTAGAGGCCCATCCGGACATGGGACGAAGTCTTCAATCTTGTATCTTCATAGTCCAAGAGTCCAGCCAATGGATATAGTCTGCCTGTCCGGAGACCCCCTAATCTAGGACTCCCTCACGTAGCTCTATGCCGCTCAAGATGGTCTAGCTAGAGCCATGGATCAGTATGTAGAGGATGTACGGGTGAGTGAACCTGATGATTTATATGTATCAGTAGCCCCTGAGACTTTAAATAGTTAGCAGAACTGATTTAAGGATCATCTTTATTGTGCAGGTTCTTATAGAGAAGAATACTAGGCTGTCCCAGGAGCTGGAGGAATGCAAGACCCAATTGCGGGCCGCTATTGCCGCATTGCAGTAACAGAAAAAACCTCCCGCTGGTAACATTTTAAAGAATGATGGTTACCATATAGTGTGCGGCGTGGCTGCAGATCTAACAATAGATTTTGCAGATGAATCCGGAGAAAATCCGGGGGACCAACATGTTATGCGGCAGCTAGAAGCTGGAAAACGCGTGTTGACTGAGGTTAGGTGGGAGAAAAACAATCTCCAAGATGCCAATATAAAGCTGAACGTGGAACAAAAAGACGTTCGGGGCCAGCTTGTAGACTCCGAGAAGGAGAATAAGAGGCTTCGATGCAGCATTTTTAGTAAGTGCTTGAATGAATCCTTTAAAGCTATTCATCGAAGAAGCCGACTAACAGCGTTATGTCTGTAGGTATGCTGACGGGTCGTCCCGCGGAGGAAATGCCCGGGTCTGCGGGTGATCTTCTGTCCGAGCTATCACATTTGCACGAACAAGTTCGGCAGGTGATGCAGGATGTTGCTCAAAGGGGCGTGGCGGCGCTTCCGATTATGGAAAATATCAGCCTACGACAGGGTGCCAGAGAAGCCTGGGCCATGGTGAAGACGCGGTATACCAAAGCAGACCCAAATCACATGGACGAGGTCGGACCTGTGGGGCCCGACGGGAAAGAGATCCCCGTTAGCTTAGTTTATGGGTAAGTAGAATTAGCCGCAAAGTATTCCCAAGAGGATTGTAAGCTAGACCGCCTGTTGGATGGTATAGAAGAAGAATTTAGTCAGTCTGCATGACTATGTAATTGAAGTGACATGTATAATGCCTTCTAGCCGGATTGTAGATCATTTGTCATTGCGGACCTTTTTGCTTCAGCCTCCGGGCCCAATAGTCCGGAGTGTATCCGAATACCCGCTCCGTTATATAAGAACCGGGGTATGCGTGGAGACTAGGCGTAGGGGTCATTAGTGCTTTATCAGAGAAGTGCCCAACTATTTATATTATATTACATGGGTAGTAAGAAACATCTTCCAGGGAGAATAGTTCCGTTAAGGGTTCCTTTCCCTGAGCAAGCATGCCCTAAAGTGCATGTCCGGACTGCGATAGGAAAAGCAGGAAAAACATCTAGGGGCATATATGAAAAATAAAAGTCATCTCTTGTTCACCGACCGAACATTCCCTTAAGAACGCTAGCTTTCGGCTTCACCCAGTCTGAGGTACACATCCGGCTAACCCGACAGTAACAATCGCAAAGGTGCTCCCCTTATGCCCTAGCCGAATTAACGGGAACGTAGGGCATAAATACAAGAGCCAGGCAACCCAGCTTGGCGAAAACATAAGTCATATCGATGCATATAATGGTGAAAAAAGGTACATGCGAAAGTATAACACATGTGTTGGGCATGAAGCCCGGATAAATAGTTTAAGCTTCTCTGAAAGAATCCCCCTGGTATGAAGAATGCGGCTAGCGCATCTGTAATGTGCAAACAAGGCACAAGGTGACCCTTGAAGGCCTAGAGAAAGAAGAAAAGAAAGAAAGAATGAATGAAAGGAAAACAAGACAGATAATGTATTTGTGAAAAATGGACAAAGGTAGGGGACTAACATAGAGTCCGGTGCTAGGCGTAGAATCTTCGGAGCCTGGCCGCGTTCCATGGATTCGGCTCGAGTCGACTAGTCGATGGATCCCGTAGTCGGTACGCTCCACCGGTCAGAACTTGGTCAATAATGAAGGGACCTTCCCATTTGGGCTCGAGCTTGTTCTTTTTCTTATCCGGCAGGCGTAGAACTAGTTCACCAATGTTATAAGTTTTGGCTCGTACTTCTCTGCTTTGGTATCTGCGAGCCTGTTGCTGATAAAATGCGGAACGGGCTTTGGCTACGTCGCGATCCTCCTCCAAGGTGTCCAGATTGTCCTGCCGATCGAGCGAGGCTTCTCTTTCTTCATACATGCGCACTCTAGGTGAGTCATGAATTATGTCACAGGGCAGGACTGCCTCTGTGCTGTACACCATAAAGAAGGGTGTATATCCAGTACTACGATTCGGCGTGGTCCGCAGCCCCTAGAGCACGGAGTCGAGCTCCTCTACCAAGTGCGTGTTAGACTCTGTTAAGGAACGCACTAATCTAGGTTTAATGCCGCTCATTATAAGACCGTTTTCTCGCTCAACATGACCGTTGGTTTGTGGGTGATAGACTGAGGCATAATCGAGCTTGATGCCCATTTTGCTACACCAGAGTTTTACCTCGTCGGCCGTGAAGTTCGTGCCATTATCAGTGATGATGTTGTGGGGGACTCCATAACGGTGTACAACCCCAGATATGAAATCTATCACAGGTCCGGATTCGGTTGTTTTAACTGGTTTGGCTCTATCCATTTGGTGAATTTATCCACCATGAGCAAAAAGTATTTTTTCTTGTGGGTTCCCCCTTTAAGGGGTCCGACCATGTAAAGCCCCCAGACTACGAAGGGCCATGTAATGGGGATTGTTTGGAGGGCAGTGGGTGGCATGTGGCTTTCATTTGCAAAGAGCTAGCAACCGGCGCCACGTTGGACCAAGTCATGTGCATTTGCCCGGGCAGTTGGCCAATAGAATCCTGTGCGGAAGGCCTTGCTTACAAGAGCCCGGGCTGCAGTGTGATGACCGCCGAGTCCGGCGTGAATTTCTGCCAAAAGATTCGGCCCTTCCTCTTCGGAGATGCACCTTTGAAGGACTCCAGTCGTACTTTTTTTGTACAATTCTCCCTCATGGACCCTGTAGGCCTTGGATCGCCGCACTATGCAGCGTGCCTCATTTTGGTCCTCCGGAAGTTCCTGTCTAATTAGGTAGGCCAGGAATGGTTCTGTCCACGGGGCAATAATGGCCATTATTTCATGGGCTGAAGGTGTTATTTCAGTGGCGGAGCCTCCGATTATGTCAGAGAGTTCGGTATCGGGTATTTTGGCCGGGTCCGGACTGTTGTTACCGGTGTCCCCTTCCCATACTACGGATGGCTTGAACAGCCTTTGCAAAAATATGTTGGGGGGGACCGCATCGCGTTTTGCACCGATGCGGGCGATGATATCCGCCGCCTGATTGTTTTCCCGAGCCACATGGTGAAATTCGAGCCCCTCGAACCGAGCTGACATTTTTAGGACGGCGTTTCGATAGGCCGCCATTTTCAAATCCTTGGCATCAAAGTCTCCGTTTATTTGGGATATTGCGAGGTTTGAATCCCCATGCACCTCCAGGCGTTGAATGCCCATGGAGACTGCCATCCGAAGACCATGCAACAGAGCTACGTATTCGGCTGCGTTGTTGGAGTCTGTATACAATATTTGCAGTATGTACCGAACGGTATCTCCGGTTGGGGACGTCAGGACGATGCCAGCCCCTAGACCGGCCAGCATTTTAGAACCGTCGAAGTGCATGATCCAATTGGAGTATGCGCCATACTCTTTAGGGAGTTCGGCCTCCGTCCATTCGGCGACGAAGTCGGCCAGTACTTGCGATTTAATGGCTCCGCGAGGTTTGTATGTTATGTCGAATGGGAGGAGCTCAATGGCCCATTTGGCAATCCGGCCCGTAGCATCACGGTTGTTTATAATATCATCCAGTGGCACTTCCGAGGCTACTGTTATCGAACACTCTTGAAAGTAGTGTCGCAGTTTCCGCGATGCCATGAATACCGCATATGCTATCTTTTGGTAATGCGAGTACCATGATTTGCATGGAGTAAGGACAGTGGATACATAGTATACCAGCTTTTGAAGAGGGAATTTGTGTCCGTCCGCTTCCCATTCGACAACGAGCACCACGCTTACAACTTGATGAGTTGCCGCAATGTACAACAGCATTGGTTCGCCGATATTTGGCGCGGCCAGGATCGGGTTGGTTGCCAAAATGGCCTTTATTTCTTCCAGTCCGGCTGTGGCCGCGTCCGTCCACTCGAAGTGTTTGTTGCACCGAAGGAGGCTATAAAGGGGCAAAGCCTTTTCTCCTAAGTGGGAGATAAAGAGGCTTAGAGCCGCCATGCATCCAGTTAACTTCTGGATTTGTTTGAGGTCTGTTGGGGTAGCCAACTGTGACAAAGCTCGGATTTTTGCCGGATTAGCTTCAATACCTCTACTACAGAAAATGAATCCCAGGAGCTTTCCGGCTGGTATGCCAAAAACGCATTTTTCCGGGTTGAGCTTGATGTCATATGTTCGGAGGTTGTCGAATGTGAGCCTCAAGTCATCTATCCAAGAGTCGACGTGTTTGGTTTTGACAACCACATCGTCTATGTATGCCTCTACTGTTTTGCCAATTTGTTTCTCCAGACATGCCTGAATCATGCGCTGATATGTTGTGCCGGCGTTTTTGAGCCCAAAAGGCATTGTGTTGAAACAAAAGGGACCGTATGGTGTGATGAATGCCGTTGCGGCTTGGTCGGACTCCGCCATCTTGATTTGGTGGTAACCGGAGTATGCGTCGAGGAAACACAATGACTCGTGTCCTGCGGTAGCGTCGATGATTTGAGGTCTTTGAAATCGACGCAAAGGAGCCAGGATTTTGCCTTCTTTGATACCATCACCAAGTTTGCCAGCCAGTCCGGATGTTTTATTTCTCTGATGAATCCGGCCTCCAATAACTTGGCTAGTTCTTCTCCCATGGCCTGTCTCTTAGGTTCGGAGAAATGCCGAAGAGCTTGCTTGACCGGCTTGAATCCCTTTAGGATATTGAGGCTATGCTCGGCCAGCCTGCATGGGATTCCTGGCATGTCTGAGGGATGCCAGGCGAATATGTCCCAATTCTCGCGCAGGAACTCTCGTAGTGCGGCGTCCACAGCGGGGTTTAATTGTGCCCCGATGGAGACTGTTTTTTTAGGGTCCGTTGGGTGGACTTGGAATTTGACTATTTCATTCGCTAGTTTAAAAGAGGTGGACTTGGATCTCTTGTCGAGTGTCACATCATCCCTGTCCACTATGGAGCGTAGTATGGTTAATTCCTCGGCGGAGAGGGCTTCGGATAATGCCTCGAGGGCCAATGCGGCTGTTTTTTTTTTGGCGCGGAGTGCTGTGTCCGGATCACTGGTGAAAGTGATGATTCCGTTGGGCCCGGGCATTTTAAGCTTCATGTACCCGTAATGGGGCACGTCTTGGAAGATTGTGAACGCCTCCCGTCCTAAAAGAGCGTGATGGCCACTGCTGAACGGGGCCACTTGGAATGTAATTTCTTCGGACCTATAATTGTCCGGCGGGCCGAATACCACATCTAGTGTGATTTTCCCAGCACAGCGTGCTTCCCGACTGTGGATAATTCCTCTAAAGGTTGTGCTACTTTGCTAGATGCGGTTCCAGTCTATTTCCATCTTTTGAAGAGTTTCCTCATAGATGAGGTTTAGTCCGCTGCCGCCGTCCATGAGTACTTTGGTGAGTCGAAAGCCGTCCATGATTGGACTGAGGACCAGTGCGGCTGGTGCTCGGGCTGTTCGGAATTTAGGTTCATCACTGGCATTGAAGGTAATAGCCGTGTCACTCCACGGATTTGTTGCTGCTACGTGGCAGATTTCGGCCATGCTGCGGGTGTTCGCTTGCGCCTATTATTTGACGCAAAGGTCTCGAACACTGTTAACACCGTATTGTTATCCACTGGATAGTGCTCTATGGTATTTGGGATAAGAAGGTCCTCACCACTTTTGGCCACCTGCCGGAGTACCCAACATGCTCTAAGGTTGTGCGTTGGTATTATATCTGCTGTGCTATGAATTTTGCAGGGTCCGTTGAGCCATCCCTCCAGTACGGTTCCTTGCCCTTTAGATGGTTTTTGCTTTTTGGTAGTTAACCCGGGTGTATTGTGATAATGCACCCTTTTATTTCGGACTAGGCTTGTGTTTAGGGCAAGATTATCCCAAAAGTTTGTTTCAGTTTTCCAGGCACTTTCCATCGCACAGTACTTTCGTACAATGGACGCCAAGTCAGCGAAGCGTGTTATCTCAAGGCAGTTTATGGCGTTAAGGATTCCCTTGTCCGTGCAATTATTGCAGAAAAATAAGATTGCGTCTTCCTCGCGATAGTCCTTAACCTTGTTCATCGCAAGGAGGAATCTGGCCCAATAATGATGTACTGTTTCCTGGGGCTCTTGCCTGATATGGGAAAGATCGCTTGTGTTTGGGTGGGTGGTGGAATTGAATCCGAACCCCTATCTGATCTGGGATCCAGGGGCCGAGGAGTTTCCAATTTTGGAAGTTCCGGTTCCGGGGTGTTACCCGCTAATCCTGGTCCGGTGCCTGACTCTATGTTCAGGCATTGGATGTTGTCCTCCCGCGAATGGGCGTCCGTCTCGGAGAGCTCGGGAATTCGGACATAGTTGGTGCTCAGGATAGAGGAGAGGTCTCCGCATTGTTCCTCCACCACTGCAATACGATGGGTGACCGGTGGAGAGTTAATCTCCCTTTGATCGGGTTTAAGCCAAATCCGATCATAGTCCATAGCGACTCCCAAGGCGGCGATGCGGTCCAAGAGCTCGTTTAAGGAGGCGAGCTCCATTGGATCCATCTATTCGGCGAGTGCCGATTTGACGTGCAAGCTGTTTTCGATGACCCGAGAAGTCGCTGTTGGTGCAGCGGCCGAACAGGCGGTCATGTTGAACCCGCCTAGCCGGAGAGTATGGCCGACAGCCAAAGCTCCCCCAACAGTAGTACCATCTTTAAAGACGATACGAGACATCCTTCTTTCTGGCGACGACACAGAGGAACTCTCAATGAAAGCACAAATGTCGGTGTCAAAACCGGCGGATCTCGGGTAACAGGAGGCAGGGGACACGATGTTTTACCCAGGTTCGGGCCCTCTTGATGGAGGTAAAACCCTATGTCCTGCTTGATTAATATTGATGATATGGGTAGTACAAGATTAGATCTACCACGAGATTAGAGAGGCTAAACCCTAGAAGCTAGCCTATGGTATGGTTGTGTGTTGTCCTACGGACTAAAACCCTCCGGTTTATATAGACAACGGAGGGGGCTAGGGTTACACAAGGTCGGTTACAAAGGAGGAGATATACATATCCGTATTGCCGAGCTTGCCTTCCACGCCAAGTAGAGTCCCATCTGGACACGGGACGAAGTCTTCAATTTTGTATCTTCATAGTGCAACAGTCTGGCCAAAGGTCATAGTCAGGCTATCCGGAGACCCCCTAATCCAGGACTCCCTTAGTAACCATAATTGATAAACCGTCCTCACAAAAAATATGATCTGGATACTTCAAAATATACAGACTGAATTGAGTGGACAGACATTAACATAGACCGTTCTTAGGATTGACCACACACCAAAAGCGGCAGTACTAATAAAAAATACAGGGTTCACAAACACGAATCAAGTACTGAACAATAGTACTTACTACAGATAGGCAAAGTTGCACTAACTAAACTGTGCAGACTATTTCTTGCCACCGACCTACGGGATGAACCCCGCATAATTGACTAGGCCATGGACTTCAGGTGAGATGTCTACATGCACCATCACCATCTTGTCAACCTTGGAGAACCTAACAGAGTGGTCTTTCCACTCATAAACATGATGATGAAGATAGGCCACATCAGATTTGTTGGGAAGCTTTACAAGAACCACACCCTTCGTAATCGAAGGCACAACCAGGAAATTGTTGTGGTCAAGTATAGCCTCGAGAACACGCCTGACAACAATGCTACAGGAAAACACTAGTTCAGGACACGTGGCGACAAGGACACATCAGCTGGATAGTTTAGCAGTAGAACTCATCATCAGGTCTTCCAGTTCACACGGTGTTGGGGATATTACTACTGGGCGTAAACCGGACTATCTGGGCCGGGTTACTTTGTCAGTAGTTAAGTATGTTAAAGCCCAAGAAGACAGAGGAGGGCTCAAGGCCCATGGTCGGTTCAAGGCCTGTAGCCGTAAACCGGTGTTAGTAATTAACTTGTATTGAAGGTAGGAATAAGTAGAGACCAAACCGGACACATCTATGAGCCGGTATTGGGACACCGTAAGCCGACGGGAGTCACCCGTGTATATAAGGGGACGACCCGGCGGCGGTTTAAGGACAACAGACAACAACTCGAGACATAGGCGAAGCTTGTATGCTCCCTAGTCATCGAAACCCCATCAATTCCATCACAACTAGATGTAGGCTTTTACCTTCATCGAAGGGGCCGAACTAGTATAAACTCTCTGGCGTCCTTGTGTCCGCTTTAACCCCTTCAAGCTAACCCGTCGCGATGGCTCCACGACTAAGTCCTATCTCTAGGACATCTGCCGTGACAAAACCATGACAGTTGGCACCCACTGTGGGGCCATCGCACGAATGGTTTCCGGTTCTTGGAGGGCCGCTTTGAAGGACTCGAGGGCTACGTTGTAGGCCGGATGACTAAGAATCGTCGCCGAAAGCTCTACATCGACGACGTAGGCTGGGGCCCCGAGGCCGGCTCAATTGAGTACGGGTACTGGGTCCCCTTTGGTAGCATTCACGTTTTCATTGGCAAGATCGGTGAACTGGGCCCTGAGCCGGACATCTACACCGACCTCGTCGAGACGGCTGAGCGTGCGCGATCCGCCCGGGTTAAACCGGCCATGAAGCGTGCCTTCGTGGGAGTCATCCATGGAGGGAGTTATGAGGATGGATCGGAATTTCGCGGTGCGACCGTCGTTTGTTCCGGTGATGAATCTTCGACCGGAGAAACCGAATTTCTTTATCAGCTACAAGATGGCCGGATTGGGAGTGGTTCCGACGGCGACAGTATTCCGGACCCTTCTGATCTGCCCAACCGGGTTGGAATATTCATGGCCGGAACACAAGCAGTGCTTCATTCTTCGATAGCTGCAGCAACGGTCTCCGGTTTAGCAGCGGCGACGGCTGCCGGGGCAGGAGGCCCTGTGCGCCCGCCGGCTCAGGTTTTATCAGAACTATTTGATGCGTTGGCTGTGCTTATGGCGGAAGTTAATCCGCCGGATCAGGAGGTTCACAACGCGGAGATTGCAAAGGTAAAGGAATAGATCACCCAGGCCAAGGCGGATCTGGCGGCTGAGGACACCAGGATGGCCATAGAGCGGGCCGCTTTAGATGCACAGGCCTACATGCTTATGTTGGACAAGAGCGCGTCGCTTGAAGTCATGAGGAGGAAGCACCGATCCCGCTTACCTCTGGTTTTCGAGGCCAGAGACCTTTTCAACACTCCAGGACCATGAGCCAGCAATCCGCTGGAGGGAAACCGGGCAGAAGCCCCTGGGACCGGTGCACCGGTTCAGCCTCGTCAGATGGACCCGCCTCGTCAAAACACCGTTATACCTCAGGCTGCTTTAACACCTCCGGGTCACTATTCCAACCTAATGGACAATCTTGTTGCCGCTGCTGCACGGCTGGAGGCCATTCCAATTGAAGGTGACTCGCCGCAGGCAGTAGAGACGCGACGGGTTAAGGAACTTCTGAGGACAGCTTTGGCCCAACAGGAAGCAAACTCGTACAGCTGCGACCGGATCCACTTGACCCCCCGTCCAAGCCGGAGTTATAGCAGACATATGGATGAACCAGGAGTGTCGAGTAATGAACGACGTGGGCACCCCGTGACAACAACCCGGCGGGTGGTGCTGATAACGCTCAGGAAGTGGTGGACCAGGCCCGTGCGCGCAGGGAGGCCGAGTTAGCCACACAGCATCAGGCTCGGCAGCTCACGCCGGTTCGTCCGACCACCTTGACTGAACTTGGTGTTACTTCTAGTTCTTTGGGGGTGCCTTGCCTTATCACCGCTTTACGCAAAGTGCGCCTGCCCAAGGATTTCAAAGGCCCGCGCAAGGTACCGAATTACACGGCGGATCAACCTCTAGAGACATGGGTGGAGAGCTATGAGATGGCCATGGAGATGCTTGATGTGGATGACGCAGCGTGTGCAAAATACTTCACCATGATGCTTGAAGGAACGGCCCGTACTTGGTTAAAAAGCTTGCCGGCTAATTCTATCTGTTCATGGGCCCAATTATGAGCCCGGTTTATCAACAATTTCAAGGATACCTGTAAACAGCCTATGTCGATAGTGGACTTAGCTGCATGCGTCCAGGAGGAAGGAGAATCAACGACTCATTGGGTGCACCGGGTTTCACAAGTGTTGCACTCCTCAGACCGCATCAATACTGACACCGCAGTATTAACCCTAGAAGGCAATTGCCGGTTTGGGCCCCTGAAGCTGAAGTTGGGACGGATGAAGCGTCATTGCACCGACATGGGGACCCTCATGGCCGCTTTGGTGAAATATGCTGATTCTGATAGTACCAAGGATCCCGAATCTGATGATGATAAGACAGGGAAAGGGAAGAAGAACAACAGCTCCAAAGGTTAGAAGCATCACTAGGCAGGCAATGGTGGTGGAGGCAAGCGTAAAGCGGATGGTAACATGGAATTTGTGGCTGATACCAACGCACAGGACAATGGCCAGCAACGCAAGGGTAGACCGAAAAATCGTAATGGGGTGCCCAACCCTAACCCAAACCGCGTAAACTATCTGCTAAGCCAGCCCTGTCCAAGACATGGGACGAAGGAGGCGCCAGCAAACCACCTTTGGAAGGATTGCTTTATTATGCAGGAGTTCAAGAATTCTAATAATTTCCGGTATGATCACGAATCTGCTGGTGGCTCAAGATCCGGGCCGGGTTACGGTGGAGGAAGTTCCGATTCAGGATTCAATGGTAATCCGGGCGGACATAATGGTCAAAATAGTCAGAACAACCAGGGTAGTTACAACCAACAGCAGCAATAGTTAGGTTACCAGAGCAACCCAAAGAAGTTGAGTAGTGGGCAGTACCATGTCTTCACCACTAGCTTGGACAAGCGAGACCAGAAGATTCAGAGGCGGGCGGTCAACTCTGTTGAACCGGCCATACCCCGTTATCTATGTTGGTCTGAACAGCCAATCATATGGAGCAAAGAAGATCACCCTCCCCAGGTCGATAATCTGGGTCAGTTGGCTCTGGTGGTGGTGCCTCAGGTGGGAGGTTACAAGTTCACCAAGGTGCTCATGGATGGAGGGAGCAGCATTAACATCCTGTACTATGAGACCTTTCGTCGTATGGGACTAACAGATAAGAATCTCAAACCGTCTAATACAGTATTCCACGGGTAGTGCCTGGCAGATCAGCATATCCCGTTGGTAAGATAGCTCTGGAAGTGTCCTTTGGGGATGATCATGATTCCAGGTTGGAGACATTGACGTTTGAAGTGGTGAAAATCCAAAGTCCATATCATGCCCTATTTGGGCGACCGGCCTACGCCAAGTTTATGGCTCGGCCCTGTTATGTATATTTGTAGCTCAAGATGCCGGGTCACAAGGGGACAATAACGGTTCACGGAAGCCGCAAAATCACTTTGGAATGCGAGGAAGGAGATGCGGCTTATGCAGAGTCGGTTTGTGCCACGGAGCATGATCCGGCCCTGAAGTTCAAATCGGCACCAGAAACTAAGCTTGTTGACTTCGTATCTGGCGATTCGTCCAAGCAGTTCAGCATCAGTGCCAACTTGGATCCGAAATATGAAAGGGCGCTCATCGAGTTCATCCATGAGAATCGGGACATTTTTCATGGAAGCCCTCTGACATGCCAGGTGTACCGAGGCAACTCGCTAAGCACACACTTAATGTGGATCCTAAGTATAAACCGGTGAAACAGTTCCTCCGCCGGTTTAACGAAGAAAGACGCAAGGCGATTGGAGAAGAGGTAGCCAGGCTCTTAGCAACTGGCTTTATTGTTGAAGTTTTTCACCCTGAGTGGCTTGCCAATCCGGTGCTGGTCCTCAAGAAAAACGGCACCTGGCGCATGTGTGTGGATTATACAGATCTTAATAAGGCTTGTCCAGCAGATCCTTTTGCCCTCCCCCGTATTGATCAAATTATTGATGCTACGGCGGGTTGTGAGCGTTTAAGTTTTTTGGATGCGTATTCTGGCTATCATCAGATCAAAATGGCAGTTAAGGACCAGGAGAAGACAGCATTTATAACTCCCTTTGGAGCCTTCTGCTATGTGTCTATGCCCTTCGGGCTCAAGAGTGCCCAGGCAACTTATCAACGGTGTGTACAAAATTGTCTTCACAAGCAAATCGGCCGTAATGTACATGCTTATGTGGATGATATCATGGTTAAGTCTAGGGAGAAGGAGACTTTGATTGCTGATTTGAAGGAAACCTTTGATAACCTGAGGACATACAAGATGATGCTTATTCCGGACAAGTGTGTCTTTGGTGTACCGGCGGGCAAGCTATTGGGTTTTCTGGTGTCCAACAGGGGAATTGAGGCTAATCCGGAGAAGATCACGGCCATCACCTCCCTGGCTAAGCCAAAGTGTATCAATGATGTTCAACGGCTGGCCGGCCGGATTGCAGCATTAAGCCGGTTTATCAGTCGTCTTGGTGAGAAGGCAATCCCTTTGTATCAGATGTTGAAAAATATGGATTAGTTTGCCTGGAGTTCCGCCGCTGATGAAGCGTTTGAGGACTTAAAGCGACAATTGGCCAATCCGCCGGTGCTCTCCGCTCCCATTGACAAGGAGCCATTGCAGCTATATGTTGCTGCCAATGCTCGGGCGGTCAGCGTGGCTATTGTGGTGGAGCGAAAGGAGGCAGGCAAGGAGCATCCGGTTCAATGACCGGTCTATTATATCAGCGAGGTGCTAATCGAGTCCAAGCAAAGGTATCCGCATTGGCAGAAGCTGGTGTATGGAGTTTTTATGGCAAGCCGGAAGCTTAAACAGTATTTCCAAGGGCACCCAATTACGGTGGTCAGTTCTGCTCCTTTGGGAGATATCATCCAGAACCGGGAAGCAACTGGCTGGATTGCAAAGTGGGCCTTAGAGCTGGGGCCGTACGGTTTGAAGTATGTGCCTCGGACAGCGGTTAAGTCTCAAGCACTTGTTTATTTCATCAATGATTGGATGGAAATGCAAGCACCTGAAGAAAAGTCGGATCACACGTATTGGACCATCCATTTTGACGGATCCAGGGAGTTGGAAGGCTCGGGGGCTGGAGTCGTATTAACTTCCCCATGAGGTGATAAGTTTTGTTATGTTCTCTGCGTAATGTTCCCTTGTACTAACAATGCAACCGAGTATGAAGCCTTTCTCCATGGTCTCTGGATGGCTAAGGAGATGAATCTAAGTCGAGTTAAGTGCTTCGGTGACTCGGACCTTGTGGCTCAGCGAGTGTCTGGCACTTGGGACTCCAAGGACCCACTCATGGCAGCATATCGTCGGGAGGTGGATACTGTTGCAGGTTATTTCAAAGGCTATTAGGTGGACCATGTGGACCGGCGGAAAAATGAAGCGGCGGACGCTTTAAGCCGGCTGGGCTCTCAGCGCAAACCGGTCCCGCCCAATGTTTTTCTGGATGTGCTGCACAACCCGTCGATCAAGATCCCTGGTGAAGAGGATTTGGCTATTCCTGATCCAGAGGCTCAATTGGTGGCAGCTCTTCATGTTACTCCGGATTGGACGCTTCCTTATCTGGCGTACAAGAACCGGGGCGAGTTGCTAGAGGATGAGATTCTGGCCCGGCAAATAATTCGGCGATCCAAGTCCATGGCTATCATCAACGGCGAGTTGCATCATTGCAGTGTATCAGGAGCTTTTCAACGCTGCGTGTCTCCTGAAGAAGGCCGTGAAATTTTGCATGAGATCCACGAAGGAGATTGTGGTCACCATGCCGGTTCAAAGTCTCTGGTGGCTAAAGCGTTTCGCCATGGCTTCTATTGGTTAACTGCTCATGTTGATGCGGAACATCTGGTCAGACGATGTGATGGTTGCCAAAGGTTTTCAAGACGTGCTCATGTAACGGCTCAAGAATTGAGAATGATTCCAATTACTTGGCCCTTTGCGACTTGGGGGCTGGATATGGTTGGGCCTTTCAAAAGGTCCAAAGATAAGAAGACCCACCTCCTAGTGGCGGTTGACAAGTTTACAAAGTGGGTGGAGGCAGAACCTGTTAGCAAGTGTGATGCAGCCACGGCGGTCCAGTTCATCAAAAAGGTGATTTTCCGGTTTGGCTTTCCGCATAGTATTATCACAGATAATGGTACCAATTTGTCCAAAGGTGCTATGAAGGAGTTCTGCAAACGGGAGCACATCCGTCTCGACGTTTCATCAGTGGCACATCCACAGTCCAATGGTCAAGCAGAAAGAGCTAATCAAGAGATCTTTAGAGGCATCAAGCCCCGGCTCATGGTTCCTTTGCAGAGAACGCCGGGTTGTTGGGTAGAAGAATTACCATCTGTGTTATGGAGCATCAATACAACACCCAACAGATCAACAGGATATACACCGTTCTTCATGGTTTATGGTGCGGAGGCGGTTCTCCCCAGTGATATCCGTCATGATTCACCTCGTGTGACGGCTTACATTGAAGCGGACAACGAGACAGCACGACAAGATGCTTTGGACCGGTTGGATGAAGAGCGTGACATCGCAGCCACCCGATCGGCGATTTACCAGCAGGATCTTCGTCGTTATCACAGTCGCCTAGTCAGAACCAGAACCTTTCAGGAAGGAGATTTGGTGCTTCGGCTCATCCAAGATCAGACTGATATGCATAAGCTATCCCCACCTTGGGAGGGGCCTTTCGTGGTCAGCAAGAATCTGCACAACGGGTCGTACTATATGATCGATATTCGAGAGCATAAAGACTCACACACATCAGAGGAGGAGACCAACAGGCCATGGAACATAGCTCATCTTCGACCTTAGTATACCTGAGCCATTGGCTATACTTGTGTACATATTATGACAATGTATATAGTATGATTAAATATAATAAACCGGAACCTCAGCTAAAGCGGGGTATCTGTTCTTTTACATCATGTGAGGTTACACGGAGTTGCTCTAAAGCGGCCTCCGGTTTACCCCTTGAGTTCGCTTTTTAAAAGCATCATATCACTTGGGTGTTTGGTCGTGTCCGAACCAATACCATGCCTCTTGATAGGCGAGAGCCACCAGATCATTTGGGGACTTGGTCATGTCTGAACCAGTCATGCCTCTTGATCGGCCTAAGGCCACAGAATCACTTGGGGGCTTGGTCGAACCCGAACCATGACCATGCCACTTGATCTGCATAAATGCCACGGTTTCATTTGGGGACCTGGCTGACTAGAACCATAGTTACACCTAACGGGAGCTTGGTCGTGTTCGGCCATGGTAACACCATCTGATCAGCTCAAATAAAACCTTTTTTTGCAACAGTTTTGTCATTGCACTTGATTTACACTTTTCTTTGAACGGGTTTTTTTGTTTTTTATTGCGTTTTTTAAACCGACAAAGTTTTTTAACCAATCAATTGACGGAACACAATTCATGTCAATCTGGAGACTATTTGCCCGGTTTGATCCTTGTTGTTAACATCCTCTTATGGAGTAACATGGTGTTTATTATAACCCGGCACGGTTTACCTGGTAAACCAGCGTCATATATGTACAGGAGCTGTTATCTCCTCCAACAGTGTGGGTTTGCAAAACTCCGCTTCAAGATTGGCCAAGCCAACTTTATGTTCAACGAGGGCAGGTATTATGTATCACAAACATTTGGTCATATACTTAAGAATTTTTTTTGGATGTTTTGACTTCATATATGCAGACATCATATTCTGCCGGACGGTACAACCGCGGTGGCACTTGAAGAGTTTTTTTATTGCAGAAGGTGCTTTGGAAAGTTCATCACCACAGGAAGAACAAATTATGCACGAAGGCATATCAACATCAAAAGTATCAGCTAGCCTATTACAAGGCAACATGGTTCCCATAATAATATAATTGTTGTTCGCAAAGGAGAGGCAGTTTTAAAACCGGCTTCCGGTTCAAGCTTGGTCACCAGCCCGACCTGATGGTTGTGGGTCATCCTGCGCCGCTTCAGCCTCCGTTTCTCTACCCAGTGGCTGGAAATCCACAGTTGTCCAGTCGATTCCCATTAATGCTTGAAAAACAGCTTCATCATGGATTAGCAATGACGGGTCAATATCGGGAGCGTAAGTATGCTTACGGATTGGAGGGATCAAATTTTCCGATTCATGGATTGGTGCGGCTATTCGCTTGTTCTGACTGTCATATTGGGCTTGATAATTAGACAAGTCTGCTTCTTCAGCCAATTGACAGGCTAGCGGACGTACCTCCCGGTTTATTGGTCACAGATCCGCTTCACCAAATTCTGACCCATCTTCCTTCAAGCTGGGATAGCCCTGAGCCGCTTCAATAGGATCAAAATCCGGCACCCAGGCTTTTGCCCGGATTAAGGCATTGATTGCACCAGTTCGAGCAGCAGATTTCTTCAGCTCTTCAACCCGGGCAAGAAGCACTGACAGTTTCATCAGAGTATCTTGAATCAAAGTGGGCGCCGGTTTGTTATGAGATGCAGTACAGATGATCCGCTGGGCACCAGTATACAATTGTTCAACCAATGTATAGGCGGCCTTCAGTTTCTTCCGCACATCTGATCCCAAGTGACCAATGCGTGTCCCTGAAATACCATAAAGGGTTAATAAACCGGCGACTTTGTAAGAAGGCAGAGCCAATTCAGAAGGCAAACTGGCTTACCAAAGATAGCAGTAGTCATGGCATGCACGTGCTGCTTTATGCTGGTCAGTTCATCCGCTACTGGTTTAAGTGCAGCCTCGGCATCCTCTGCTCGTTTGATCAAAGCGGACTTTTCAGTGGCCCAGTCCGCCCGCTTCTTCTTGAAGCTCTCCTTAAGCTGTTCCATGGCGCTTAAAGCGCTGGCCAATTCCGCTTTTGCTTTGGAGGTTTCAGCTTGTTGGGTTTGCAGGTTTTCTTGGAGATCGGTGACTTGGTTTTCTTTCGTCTTCAGCTCCGCCTGCATGCATACAGATATATGCTTCAACAAATCGGTATAAGGATTCAAGTACCAATCACATAACAAGTTATGCACTTAGCACTTGGGGGCTAATGCATATTCGATCTTCATCTTTCAATTGCTTGCAAAGTCCGAAGATCAATACAAGTATTCAACTTGGCACTTGGGGGCTAATGGCTATTTGCTCGTATGTATATTCTGATGCGGCAATCTCAATTACTTAAAGTACCGGTTTAACTACGCTAAGTTGAACTGGCCCTTGGGGGCTACATCGGCAAAAGTTCAAAGTATTAAGATTCATGTTAGTAAGTTCCGGTTTGAAAAAAGATTACAAACCGGCCCTTGGGGGCTAAGGAGAGTCAGTGAATATTGAAGCGTACAAGCAAGAAAGAGCGTATGGGAGTTACCTCGTATTTATCCTTCATCATATTAATCAGACTGGCTTCATAGTCACGGCTGGCATACAGCCGGTTCAGGTAGCCGGAATGGATATCTTGGGCGTTCAGAGCAGCATAAGTTGCCAGATCAGCATTCCACTTGCCTTTACCAAAGGCAGCAAATTATTCCTTGGCAGAATGTTTGGACAAAGCAACAGGATTGCTTGGCTCGGTATGGCCAGTGCTAGTAATGACAACCTCATCCTCCTGATTATCACCGGTTTGCACTGGAGCTATTGGCTTGTCAGTAGGTTTTGCTGGACCGGTGGATCTCTCAATCCGGATGGAGCCTGTGGGCTGATTGACAGGACCTGAGGCATCAGTAGGTCTCTCTTCAGCAATAAGATCGTCGTCTTGCTGCGGTGGATCGTTGGGTATATCCTCAGGAATAGCCGCTTCAAGATCGGCATCTTCTTCGGCCGCTTTGTCCAGGCGGGCCTTCTTGCTTGGTCTAGGTTTGGCCCTGGAAAGAATAACAAAATCAAATACAGCATATGTTCTAAGGCAATGTACTGTAAGTATCATAATAAGTATAGCTTACCCAAGCACTGTTTTGAGCGGTGGCAGCTGAGTAGCCGATGACTCGCCAGAGGATGAGTGGGAAGTAACCTGGTAATCGGAGTCAGATGGATTAAGAGGTTGGCAAAAGCAGCCCGCTTTAGGACAATCACTGACAAGCAAATTAGAGACCTCTGAACGGCGTTTCCGAACCGGACTATTCGGTAAACCGGCAGAGGTAACTACCTGGCCGCTGTGCCGGGTTGTGCGACGAGCCTCGTGCTGTTGGGTCTTCATAATAAATTTGGGATCCAAATAAGCAAGAGGATGAGAAAATTTAACTTTCCGGTTTTCCTGACGGATTTTTAGCGAAGGCAAAGGTTCTGAATCGGAAGAGAGATTAATTACCTCTGCAGCATCAGCGTGGCTGGCTTCGGCATCATCCTGACAAATATCATCATCAATAAGACGCATGAAAAATAAGCCAAGTGAGTCAAGATCTACCTCAAGGTCCGGATTATCCACATCATCATCAGGGGCCGGATTAGAAGATGCAGTAGTTCTTTTCCTGTGGGCAGTCTTCTTTACAACTTTAGTCTTTTGCCGGGTTGCTCGTTCCGGTTTGTCTGGTTTTTCCGGTTTCTCCTGCGGCAACTTCTTGCTCCAAAACGGATCATTGCCCTGATTACACAGATACTGATATTAAACGATGACCAGATATATCAACAATAGATTCAGCAAAAGGAAAAATCAAGGTCTTACAGCTGGCGGTTTGTTGGTGGCACAGAAGGGAAGCAGGCCGTTTTTAGCACAGATATGTTCCGGTTCATTCAGCATCTTATTCACAGCTTCTGTGATTTCTTCATCGGTGAGCTAGATTCTGGAATGTCGCAGTGGGTCATCAACACTGCCGGTATATTCACACATCAAACCGGAGCGCTGACTAAGGGGCAGTATGCTCCATGGTATCCTGCAGCGAGCGAGATCAACCCCTGTTAAACCGTTGGCCATAAAGGCTCTAAGCTTCGACAGTTGAGGAGCATATTTGCTTCTCTCCTAGGCAGTCAATCTTTGTGGAAAAGGGTGTGTATTGCAGAGCCGCTCCGGACGAAAGCCGGGCAAGGGATTATCACCAGCAGGGGAAGTATCTTTGCAGTAGAACCATGTTTGATTCCACTCTTTGGGGTGGCTGTGCAGTTTGGCATGAGGGTATGTGACTTCTTTCCTTTTCTGGATCACCACGCCATCCAACTCTGTATTGGAGTCGTCAGTAATCTCAGTACGGCGGTTTAGATGGAAAAGGTCTCGGAACAATTCCACTGTGGGTTCCTCTTGAAAGAATGCTTCACAGAGAACTTGGAAGTGACACATATTTGTAACAGAATTGGGGCCAGTATCTTGTGGATGGAGTTGGAAATCGGCCAAAACATCTTGGTAAAATTTAGAACCGGGTGGTTTAAAGCCCCGAGCTAAGTGATCTACAAAAACAACAACTTCTCCTTCTTGAGGAGTGGGAGGGCATTCTTTGCCAGGAGCCCTCCAATGAATGGTATCTTTGCTGCCTAAAGCGCCGATCAAGACTAGATCGTCCAGCTGAGCCTCTGTGACGCGAGAAGGAACCCAATTGCATTCATATACTTGCTTGGCCATGATGGAATCTACAAGGTAGAAGATCTCGGTTCAAAAATACATTGGATCAAGGTATATTGGTATGTGCAATGTTAAACCGGAGACAGATATATCTGAACCGGAGTTTTATGAAGCAACAACATCTGGCGGTTCAACAAGGGGACTAATGGTATAAACCGGTTTGGCAATTTTTTCCTACAAGGTTAAACCGCCGGCTTTAAACATTGAAGCAGAGGAGTAAGTTTACAGAAACAAGTTTCGTAAGATTTCTTTACAGCGATGGATCTGAAGCAAGTTCAGAAAAAAGATAAATATTCAGAGGTCCAAACGGAGCAGTACCGAATCTATGAACAAGACATACATACAGATCTATGGTTTTGAGATGTGCAAGCGAAGGCGAAGGATAAACAGCTACCACAGAATAAAGATCTGCAGAGCCATCTAAAGATCTACCGTATGAGCAAGAGGCAGGCGATGAACACTGAAGAACTGCGAAACCCTAGGTCAGATCTGTAGGGGGAAGGATGGAAGATTTACCGGAGCTGAGGAAGATGTGGAAGGTTGCCGCGATGCTCTGGTGCACTCAGGTTGATGCAGCGGCCAAGGTTGAGGCAGAGGTCGACGGCGGCGGTGGAGCTCCGAGGCTGGCGACGCGAGGAAGACGAAGAAGGCACGGAAGGAGAAAGGAAATGACCCTTCGGTCCTATTTATAAGGCGAAATTACATGTGTTAGGCACGACAATCAAGGAGCCACGAAACGAAGCTGTCGCCTCGATTTTCGCCGATCTATTAAACAAAGAAGCATAATGGATAGCTTCGTTATGACAGGTGACGTCACTCTGGTTTACAACAATTAGAGAAAATGACATCATGGCGGTTTACCAATTTACGAGAAGATTTTGAAGATGAAGCTTTTGTTAAAGGATTGACATGAACCCGTTCAAATCAATCTGGGGCCTAATGTTGGGGATATTACTACTGGGCGTAAACCGGCCTATCTGGGCCGGGTTACTTTGTCAGTAGTTAAGTATGTTAAAGCCCAAGAAGACAGAGGAGGGCTCAAGGCCCATGGTCGGTTCAAGGCCTGTAGCCGTAAACCGGCGTTAGTAATTAACTTGTATTGAAGGTAGGAATAAGTAGAGACCAAACCGGACACATCTATGAGCCGGTATTGGGACTCCGTAAGCCGACGGGAGTCACCCGTGTATATAAGGGGACGACCCGGCGGCGGTTCAAGGACAATAGACAACAAGTCGAGACATAGGCGAAGCTTGTTTGCTCCCTAGTCATCGAAACCCCATCAATTCCATCACAACTAGACGTAGGCTTTTACCTTCATCGAAGGGGCCGAACTAGTATAAACTCTCTGGCATCCTTGTGTCCGCTTTAACCCCTTCAAGCTAAACCATCGCGATGGCTCCATGACTAAGTCCTTTCTCTAGGACATCTGCCGTGAAAAAACCACGACACACGGTATGACTTTGAGAACTTCATCTCCACCGCGGACCTGGTTCTAATTCAAACAGAAACCATATTTTATTACTACTTCCGTTCAGAAATTTAAGATGATTTTCGATATTATACTCCATATATGACTACATATACGCACAGAAATGAGTGAACAAAGACACTAGAACATGTCTTCAAAGGCATGAGAGCAGAGGGATTACATGCAATATCCATAACACAAGTTACTGAGGCAAATATACCCTCTTAAAAGGTAGCATTGATGTTCATAAAGTTCTCCCTCCATCCCAAAATTCTTGTCTTAGATTTTTCTAGATACGGATGTATCAAGTCACATTTTAGTATTAGATACACCCGTATCTAGACAAATCTAAGACAAGAAATTTGGGACAGAGGGAGTAGTTGAAAGTAATCTATAAGAAATCAGTGTCAACCTCTCGCATGTTTTGGTCAAAAGAGGAATTTAGAACCGTCATTTGGCACACGAAAATCACATGCAAGATCACCCAGAAAGTTGTACTACCAGTACTAGTACTGCGTGTTAGATGAAAAAACACGATCAAGATCGAGAAAAAGATCGTCAACAAGAGACATTACCTGGAGTTGCTTAATGAGGGATCCCGGAGAGGGGGGCTTGGACAGGGCGATGGCTTTGAGCTTGTCTGCGGTAGTCTCGGCGGGGTGCTTGTGCTTCTTCGTACCATGAGCCTCGACGGTTTTGGCTAGAGCCATCGGCCGGTGCTCCGGCGTCCATCCAAGAGAGGAAGCTGAAAGAGAAGAGTGAAAGGAGGAACGAGATGAGGGAGAAGCGAAGTGAGTGGGGGTTTTCTTCAAGAGAGGAAGCTGAGAGAGAAGAGTGAAATGATGGTTGCTTCGTCCGTCCAACTTACTGCTGGAATGGAGGGGGTTTTGTGATTTGACGGCTCATTAGGCATTACTCCGGCGGTTCGATCGAGGTAGTCTACCATCACTCTACTACGGAGTAATTTAGTGCATGGCTGGTGGACCTAGGTGCTGGCTGTCCCACACGTCGGCGAAAGTGAGTAATTTAGTGCATGGTTGGAGAAGGATCCGAACGATAGAGCATGTCCACTGTTTTTCTGAAGAAAAAAATGATTACAGCAAGCGTTTCCACTCTTACGACGGAGGAGTGCGAAACACGGCAGCCACTTGAACATACACAGTGCTCCTACTACTAGGCATGTGCAGTGGTTCATACGTCTGTACTGCACAATCTTGTTGCTAGTGTAGTAAGATGTGACGATAACAAATGATGTTGTGCGCATGTCAACTACTCCTATATGTAACATAGTACCACTTTTTCGACTGTCCGGTCGAGAATGAACGGTGAGATCAATGTTAACAGAACTAGTTCCACAGTGCACGGAGAGTACGGTGCTACAGTACTCCATGAAACATGAACCATATGAAGCACGAATAGTGTTTGGCAGGGTGTATGAGTAGTTGACAGAGTGCACGGGATGGGAGCAAAAGTTCCCTTCGTGCCCCACTTTTGGGTGTTTGACAGAGTGCATGAAGGGTGCATGAGTCCACACTAGTAGGTTAACAAAAATACACGAAGAGGAAACAACTATATTGAGATGAGAATGCAACCAAACAAACCCACACGCTTTGTGCTAAAGTGATTGATCTGCACCATCTGAGTTTGATCCAACGGTCATGTTGCGCCGAGAGATGGACATGCCCATGCAGAGGGCGCCTAAACACCACCGAAGTCCCTCTGCTTGTCAAGGCGCACGACGTTGGTGATGCAGGGTGCAACCGCCCGCAGAGCCCGCTCCCGGTCGACGAGAGCCAGTGTCAAGCGCCTCACCTCGGACTCCATGATCTGCTGCGCCGCCATGGCACTAGGTAGAAGCAATGGGGAGAGGAAGCAAAGGGGGCGAAACGGCTGAAAGGCAATGCAATCTACGGGAAGGCGGATGGAGCGGGGAATCTTTTGGTTTTCACCACGGTAAAACACCAGTCGACAAGTTCTCACATCAGGAAGCAGTGGGTTTTTATAGGCAGAGTCATCGTGACTAATTGCTGCCGCGCCTGCTCCCGTCAATCAAAAAATTAAAAATCCTGCTGCGCCTGCTCCCGTTAATCAAAAAATTAGAAATCCTGCCGCACCCAAACACCATAGCAATGCCGCGGTGGATATTTAAATTTACCTACCGGCAAGTAGATAAAAAAAGGGGTGAAAAAACAAATGTGGCGGCAGCCTAGCTAATCGGTCAAACTAGCCCAACTACCTAGCCACCGTGCTTCACTGACGTACTCGGCGGGAAAGGTGGTCTTTCGTGATTTGATGACTCATTTACTTGCTTCGGTGCTACGACCGAGGAGGACCCAGAAAACATGCGGTAGGGCGTCCCACGCCAGGAAGAATATATGCGTGCACGACCCAGGAGGACCCCGAAACCACACGGTAGGGTGTGCCACGTCTCGACACGAAGGAAAAATGTGCGTGTAAAAATATACTGTATCAGACGTAGTTCCTATGGTTTGACTTCAGGACCAAGCCAGTCGGTCGAAAACACCCCACTAGCCACAGAGCTTCATCATGCAAACATGGCACAAATGATAGATGTGGTTAGCTCCATCTCGACCAGCCACAATGTCTCTTGTTCTAGGCGATTCTTCTATTTTCCAAGCTTTTTTTAGTTGTAATAACACCACGGAAATCTAGCGCCGCTCTTCGTGTGTGCCCGCTTTTTTTTATTTGTAATAACACCACAGCAAGCTAGAGAGATTGAGATCGCAGATCTGGGACCCACCAGTAAGCGAGACAACGGTCATGCATGTGTTGACGAGGCACTACCTCTACTCTACTCAACGCAAGTACTGTATAAAATCAAGTTATGGGACAAAGCTTGCAACCGTTCGTTTTTTGAGGCTATCGACTTACGCTTTGTAGTCCAGGTTGCTAGTTTGAATCTCGTCTTTCAGATTTGTTAGTTTTAGGTCCAAATTTAATTTATGACAAGTGGGACCCCCGTGTGTTGTTTCGATATTTCAGTGTAGGATGGTTTTTTTGAACAAACACTTTGCGCGGTTAGACAAGCAACGACACAAGTTACACATTTTTTGCAAGTTTACAAACAAAAATGACAGCGGCATAGAATATCACATCCACCCTGCAGCTTAGATACTATGGTGATACGAGTTTTTACACCGTTGGAAGTGAGATCCAATGGCTTGGGAGTAGTCTTTGTAATTATGCGCAATTTCCAAACTCTCCAAAGGTTTTTTTGCAAATAAAACATTCAGGCCTCATGTGTGCCACTGCATCTTCGATCCAACGGCTCCCCGGTGCTCATATTGGGTGCTCCCTAAGGAAGTCCTGGATTAGGGGGTGTCCGGATAGCTGGACTATACGTTCGGCCGAACTCCTGGACTATGAAGATACAAGATTGAAGACTTCGTCCCGTGTCCGGAAGGGACTTTCCTTGGCGTGGAAGGCAAGCTTGGCGATACGGATATGTAGATCTCCTACCATTGTAACCGACTCTGTGTAACCCTAGCCCTCTCCAGTGTCTATATAAACCGGAGGGTTTTAGTTCGTAGGAGGAACAATAATAATACCATAGGATAGCTTCTAGGGTTTAGCCTCTCTGATCTTGTGGTAGATCTACTCTTATACTACCCATATCATCAATATTAATCAAGCAGGACGTAGGGTTTTACCTCCATCAAGAGGGCCCGAACCTGGGTAAAACATTGTGTCCCCTGCCTCCTGTTACCATCCGCCTAGACGCACAGTTCGGGACCCCCTACCCGAGATCCGCCGGTTTTGACACCGACATTGGTGCTTTCATTGAGAGTTCCTCTGTGTCGTCACTTTTAGGCCCTATGGCTCCTCCGATCATCAACGATGATGCGATCCAGGGTGAGACTTTTCTCCCCAGACAGATCTTCGTATTCGGCGGCTTTGCATTGCGGGCCAATTCGCTTGGCCATCTGGAGCAGATCGAAAGCTACGCCCCTGGCCGTCAGGTCAGATTTGGAAGTTTAAACTACACAGCGGACCTCCGCGGAGACTTGATCTTCGATGGATTCGAGCCGCAGCCAAGCGCGCCGCACTGTCAAGATGGGCATGATCTAGCTCTGCCGCCGAACAGTGCCCTGGAGGCCGCACTCGCATCAGCTCTGACCCTTAATTCGGAGCCAACTGCGCCAAGCGAGGATGGGTGGTTGGACACCGCCTCGGGGGCTGCAATCTCTGCGGCGATCGAGCCGAACACCAGCCCTATTCTCTGCGAAGCCCGTGACTCCAAGGAGCCGGACTCCTCTCCAGACTCCGACCCCTCCGTGCCCCTACCGATCGAACCTGATTGGGCGTCGATCATGGAGTTCACCACCGCGGACATCTTTCGTCACTCGCCCTTCGGCGATATTCTGAATTCACTAAAGTCTCTCTCTTTATTAGGAGAGCCCGGGCCGGACTATGGTCAACAAGGTTGGGATGCGGATAATGAAGAAATTCAAAGCCCACCCACCACCCACTTCGTAGCCACTGTCGACGATTTAACCGGCATGCTCGACTTCGAATCCGAAGACATCGACGGTATGGACGCCGATGCAGGAGACGATCAAGAACCAGTGCCTATAGGGCACTGGAAAGCCACCTCGTTGTATGATATATACATGGTGGACACCCCAAAAGAAGGCAATGGCGATGGAACAGCGAAAATGACCCCTCCAAGAAGCAGCCTAAGTGCCGGCGTCAGCGGCACCGCTCTAAATCCTGCCAAAGCAAAACGGTGATTCCGGCACGGGAGATAATAACACCCCAGACAGTGCCGAAGACAACCACCTCCAGCAAGATTCATCATAGGAGGATGGAGATGCCAGCCCTCATGAGAGAGCGGCAGACAGAGAGGTCGAGGACGATAATTATATGCCTCCCTCCGAAGACGAGGCAAGCCTCGATGATGATGAATTTGTCGTGCCGGAGGATCCCGTCGAATAAGAGCGTTTCAAACGCAGGCTTATGGCCACGGCGAGCAGCCTCAAGAAAAAACAGCAACAGCTTAGAGCTGATCAAGATTTGCTAGCCGACAGATGGCTGAGGTCCTTGCGGCCGAAGAGTATGAACTCGAACGCCCCTCCAAGAGCTACCCAAAGCGCAGGCTGCTACCCCGATTAGAGGAGGAAGCACCTAAACCTACATCACCAGCGCATGATGCGGCCGACCGGCCACCCCGTGGCCGTGACAGAGAGGCCTCTTGGCCCTCCACTCAAGCCGCACCCCGGCACCGCTCAAAAAATACCAAGGCACGGGAAAATGCGCCAGACCTGCGAGGTATATTGGAGGACAAGGCAAGGCAAACAAGATCGATCTACGGATCGCGTGGGCACCCCACGGCATGAGACGGTAATCGTCACTCCGGATATAGTCAATCCAGCCGGGCCGAACACTGTAGACAAAGCTCGTTTTGAGCTGCGTCGTGATATAGCCCAATACAGAGGCGCCGCACACCCACTATGCTTCACAGATGAAGTAATGGATCATCAAATCCCTGAGGGTTTCAAACCCGTGAACATCTAATCATATGATGGCACAACAGATCCTGCGGTATGGATCGAGGACTATCTCCTTCATATCCACATGGCCCGCGGTGATGACCTACACGCCATCAAGTACCTCCCACTCAAGCTTAAAGGACCAGCTCGGCATTGGCTTAACAGCTTGCCAGCAGAATCAATTGGTTGTTGGGAGGACCTGGAAGCCGCATTCCTTGACAATTACCAGGGCACTTATGTGCGACCACCAGACGCCGATGACCTTAGCCACATAATTCAGCAGCCAGAAGAATCGGCCAGACAATTCTGGACACGGTTCCTAACCAAGAAAAATCAATTCGTTGACTGTCCAGACGCAGAGGCCCTAGCATCCTTCAAGCATAACATTCGCGACGAGTGGCTTGCACGGCACCTAAGACAGGAAAAGCCGAAATCTATGGCAGCCCTCATGACACTTATGACCCGCTTTTGCGCGGGAGAAGACAGCTGGCTAGCTCGCAGCAATAACATGACCAAGAGCCCTGGTAATTCAGATACCAAGGACAGCAGTGGCAGGTCGCGTCGCAACAAGCAAAAGCGCCGCACTAACGGCTACAATGATGAGGATACAGCAGTTAATGTCGTATTCAGAGGCTCTAAACCCGGTCAGCGGAAAAAGGCATTCAAAAGTAATACTCCGGGCCCGTCCAGTTTGGACCGAATACTCGACCGCTCATGCTAGATACATGGCACCCCCGAAAAATCAGCCAATCGCACCAACAGGGATTGTTGGGTGTTCAAGCAGGCAGGCAAGTTAAATGCTGAAAGCAGAGACAAGGGGCTGCATAGCGATAATGAGGAGGAGCCCCGGCCGCCAAACAACAGTGGACAGAAAGGTTTTCCCCCACAAGTGCGGACGGTGAACATGATATACGCAACCCACGTCCCCAAGAGGGAGCGGAAGCGTGCGCTAAGGGACGTATACGCGATGGAGCTAGTCGCCCCAAAGTTCAACCCATGGTCTTCCTGCCCGATCACTTTTGATCGAAGGCACCACCCCACTAGCACCCGTCATGGCGGATTCGCCGCATTGGTTCTAGACCCAATTATTGACGGATTTTACCTCACTAGAGTCCTTATGAACGGCGGCAGCAGCCTGAACCTGCTTTACCAGGATACAGTGCGGAAAATGGGCATCGATCCCTCGAGGATTAAACCCAATAAACGACTTTTAAAGGCGTCATACCAGGTGTAGAGGCCAACTGTACAGGCTCAGTTACACTTGAAGTGGTCTTCGGATCTCCGGATAATTTCCGAAGCGAGGAGTTAATCTTCGACATAGTTCCGTTCCGCAGTGGCTATCACGCATTGCTCGGGCGAACCGCATTTGCCAAGTTCAATGCGGTGCCGCACTACGCATACCTCAAGCTCAAAATGCCAGGCCCTCGAGGAGTCATCATGGTCAATGGAAACACCGAACGCTATCTCCGAACGGAGGAGCATATGGCGGCTATCGCAGCCGAAGTACAAAGCAGCCTCTCAAGGCAATTCTCCAGTCCGGCCATTAAACGTCTAGACACTGTCAAGCGCGCCCGGAGTAACCTACAACAAGACCGCCGGGCACGTTCCGAGCAAGCGTAGCAATGCGGCCCCAACCCCAGCCTTCGCGAACTTGCGAAACCAGTGTTGCGCGTACATAACTATGCTCTGGAAATACCATGGGCAAAAGGGGAGGGGCACAATCACGGCACGCCCGAAACACGGCTTAAACCGCACTAGGGGCTGCCGACCTTTTCATTTTCTCTTACTTTCAGGACTCCACTCTTCGGAAGGCCTGTCCGGTAGTACAATTGCCGCACAAACGATACAACAACCAGGGGAGCAGAAAGCTATGCCGCACTATGGAACTCTAAGGTGGTCTCTATAACGAGCAATATACCTGTTTCGCATAACATTCCGCAGCTCGCCCCTAGAAAGGACATATTTGATAGTCCCATCTTTTTCTTATCGCACTATTTGTATCGTCCTGCTTTGATCGTAGCCTTTTTAAATAAACAATGCATAGCTTCCGTCTATTATTGCATTACTCTTTTTTACAAATATATGTTCATTAATGACATGTTGCACCCGTACACTTTGGTACGGCCAATACGCCAGGGGCTTAAGTACCCCACAATACAGTGTGAGAAGTCTGAACACTTTCACAAGTGCGGCACCTCGAACTTATAGATTTATATGCATCGGCTCCGAATCATGTCTTGGGTCAATAGTTGGGTTTTCCCGGCTCCTATGTTTTGGTACCTTACGTTCCGTTATATCGGCTAAGGTAGCACCAGGAGAACTACTGCGATTGTGCCCCAGTTGAGCTGGGCTAAGCACCTCAGTAGAGAAAGCCAAAACTAACCGTCATGATGAGGCGAGAGCTGGTCACTGTTCGAGAGGTTTTCGAGTCCCTAAAGACTTATACCGCTTAGAGCGAGGAGTCGGCTTTGTCCGGCCTAGGCGTGGATAGCGCCCCGAACTCGGTCTTCCGAACACTAGGGGCTTCGCCGAAATTTAAAATTATAGAATTCTATGGCTAAGTGAGAGTGTTCAAGCATTATAGTCCAATTGCCTTGTTCGTTGTGTTGAGCGCCTCCCTCGAAGGACCCAAGAATGGGAAAAGAGCGCTCATGTTTATCCCGAACACCCCAGCACTCATGCCATGGGGGCAGAAGCCGACGACTCGCCATCTCTCAAATTTGATAAACGGCCGGATAGAAGGTAATATTTTAAATTCAAAAAGCATTACCTAGCGCACATGAACAAGTTTTCAGCGCACAGGACAAAACGAGCGAGTTTACTAAAAAATTACATCCATGGAACATTCATCCGCCACAAGGCGGGCACCCTTCAGAATGCCCTCATAATACATCTCGGGCTTGCGATGCTCCTTGCCCGGCAGTGGCCCGTCCTTCACAAGCTTCTCAGCATCCAGCTTGCCCCAGTGAACCTTCGCACGGGCAAGCGCCCTACGGGCACCCTCGATGCATACGGAGCGCTTGATGACTTCGAGCCTTGGACAGGCCTCCACCAGCCGCCTCACCAGCCCAAAGTAGCTCCCAGGCATGGCCTCTCCAGGCCACAGCCGGACTATGAGGCCCTTCATGGCCTATTCGGCCACCTTATGGAGCTCGACCAGCTGTTTCAGCTGGTCGCTTAAGGGCACCGGGTGTTCGGCCTCATCATACTGAGACCAGAACACGTTCTCCATGGAGCTTCCCTCCTCGGCTCGGTAGAAGGTGGCGGCATCCGACACGCTACGGGGCAAGTCTGCGAATTCTCCTGCAGAGCTACGGATTCGGGTAAGTAACAAGTAATTCACTTTTACGTGCTTGCTTTGCATAAAGAATGCCTTACCCGCCGCTATCTTTTTTATTTCCTCAACCTCCTGGAGGGCCTTCTGGGCTTCGACCTTGGCAGACTAGGCATCTTCAATGGCCGCCACGAGCTCAGACTCTCGCGTCTTCAAGTCAAGCTCCAAACTCTCATGTTTTTTCATGCGAGCCTGGAGCTCTTGCCGCACCTCACCAACCTGCGTCTCATGCTTCTCCCGCTCGGTGCGCTCCATGGCTGCCCTCTTCTCGGCCTCGGACAGCGCTTGCTTAAGGGTCGCCACCTCAGTTGTGGCCCCTACAATAGCCGCGTTAATCCTGTCAATTTTTGAAATTGCAAATTTCACATATTTCAATAAGGTATTTCTTACCTTCCTTCTCCTCGAGCTGCTGCTTGGCTAGGCTGAGCTTTTGCTCGAACCGCTCGAGGTTCTGCTTCAGCGTGCCCACCTCCGCTGTCAGTGCGGCGGATGCTAGCAGTGAAGCCTGCATACGCGTATTGACTTACTTTTGTTAAACTCCTGCGAATGTTATTAGATCCTCTATTTGGCTTTTCTTTCCGAACGCCGAACAGAGCATCAGGGGCTACTGTCTATGCGGTAATATTTTTACATATTCCTTACTTACCTCAAAGCCTGTTAGAAGGCTGGCACAGGCTTCGGTCAGTCCGCTCTTGGCGGACTGAACCTTCTGGATCACCGCACTCATAATAGTGCGGTGCTCCTCGTCGATGGAGGCGCCGTTAAGCACCTCCAGCAAATTGTCCGGTGCCTCCTGTTGGACGGAGGTCACCAGCTCGGTAGGCTTGCTCCTCTTCGAAGGAGGCTTCCTACCGGAGTTCGGAACCGTTGAAGGTTCCGGCGTGGTGTCCGGCTCAAAGCCGGACTTAGAGCCCTTGGGGGTTCTATCCCCTTCACGCCTGGAGTCCGGGAGGTCACCTTGCGGCGCTTCCAGGACCACCTCCTCCTGGCTTGGAACCTGTTGGGACACCACCTCAGCATCGTCCGTAGGTTGGGGGAGATAGCCGCCGGAAGCGAATTCACATCCAACGAATCCAGGGAGCCTATCGACGAATCGTCGAGCCTGGCCTTGGGCGGACTGCATAGACATGTTCGACGTAAGGAAAAGTTGTGCAATGGGGGAATACTACGAATCACTCTGGTATCCGGATACTTATGATCTCGCCAGGGGCTTGGCCCTGTGCGGCCACTCCTCTTCGCCGTCATCGGCGTTGGTGGAGTAGTCCGGAGGAGGGGTCTTCCCCCTCTTGGACCCTTCGGCCTCCCCAGTTGGGGCGGCCTTCCTTTTCTTCCCTCCCCCCGCTGGAGGGGGAGAGGTCTCTTCTTCATCCTCCTCGTCTTCATGGGAGGAGTGCGCCTTGGAGTCGTCGGATGATGAATCCGACACCTCCTGGCGCCGGGCACTCTTTCGATTCCCGGTGGCCTTCTTCTTGGCCTTCTTCTCCGGCACCACGTAGGGTGCCGGAAACAGCAGCTTCGCCAAGCGAGCGTCCGCTGGGCCTTTAGGCAAAGGAGCCGGACAGTTGATCTGTCCGGGCATCTCCTGCCAATCCTGTCAAAGGTAAGGGAGCTTAGATCCTGCATGGAGTCAAACTATGAAAACCTAATACCCTATAAAAGGTAAAAACAGCTTACCACACGAGCGTGACGCTGCATGCTGAATCCACGATCCTCGATAGCGGATGCGGGGGCCTCGGCGCCCTTCAAAAGCACCTTCCAGGCATCTTCGTACGTCGTGTCGAAGAGCCTGCTCAGAGTTCGGTGCCGCGCCGGGTCGAACTCCCACAGGTTGAAAGCTCGTTGTTGACATGGGAGGATCCGGCGGATGAGCATAACCTGGACTATGTTGACAAGTTTGAGCTTCTTGTCCACCAGGGTTTGGATGCATGTTTGGAGTCCGGTCAGCTCTCCTTTTTTACCCCACGACAGGCCCGTCTCTTTCCAGGAGGCGAGCCGCGTAGGGGGTCCGGATCGGAACTCGAGGGCTGCGACCCATTCAGTGTCGCGTGACTCGGTGATGTAAAACCACCCCGACTGCCACCCCTTTAGCGATTCCACGAAGGAGCCCTCTGTAACGCCCTCAATGCGGCTATATCTCCTACGTGTCGAAGCACGACTTAGAGGCATAACCGCATTGAAAGCAATGTCGCAAGTTAGGCAATCTTCACAACATCCCATTTAATATAAATAATAAAAGGGGGAGGTTCATAGTTGGCTTACACTCGCCACGTCAAACAAAGTACATAAATAGCATTACATCATCCAATCACTCATGGCCCGACTACGGTGCCAAAATAAAAGACCAACCCAACATGCGACACGGTCCCGATCGCCCCAACTGGGCACCACTACTGATCATCAGGGAAAGACACATAGTAACGGCGTGAGTCCTCGTCGAACTCCCACTTGAGCTCAAGCGCGTCATCTGGAACAGAGTCATCAGGCCCTGCATCTGGTTTGGAAGCAATCTCGCACCCTCGTGATCAAGACTATTTAAGCTTATAGGTAAGGCAAGGTAAAAATATGTGGAGCTGGAGCAAGCGACTACCAAGATATGGTGGCTAACCTATTCGCAAATGAGAGCGAGAAGAGAAGGCAAAGTGCGAACGCATAACTAGAGAACAACCTGCGGCAAGAATTACTCCAACACCGTGTTCACTTCCCGGACTTCGCCGAGAAGAGACCATCACGGTAACTCACACAGTTGACTCATTTTAATTAAGTTAAGGTTCAAGTTATCTACAACCGGATATTAACAAATTACCATCTGCCCATAACCGCGGGCACGGCTTTTGAAAGTTCAAATCCCTGCAGGGGAGTCCCAACTTAGCCCATGACAAGCTCTCACGGTCAACGAAGGATATACCTTCTCGCGAGACATTCCGATCAGACTCGGTATCCCGGTTCTACAAGACACTACGACAAGTTAAAACAAATCCAGCAACACCGCCCGAATGTGCCGACAAATCCCAATAGGAGCTGCACATATCTCGTTCTCAGGGCACACTCAGATAGGTCAAGCTACGAGTAAAACCAACCCTCGAGTTTCCCCGAGGTGGCCCCGCAGGCTGCCCGGTTCGGACCAACACTCAGAGGAGCACTGGCCCGGGGGGGTTAAATAAGATGACCCTCGGGCTCCGGAAACCCAAGGGAAAAAGAGGCTAGGTGGCAAATGGTAAAACCAAGGTTGGGCATTGCTGGAAAAACTTTATTCAAGGCGAACTGTCAAGGGGTTCCCATTATCACCCAACCGCGTAAGGAACACAAAATCCGGGAACATAACACTGATATGACGGAAACTAGGGCGGCAAGAGTGGAACAAAACACTACGCAAGAGGCCGAGCCTTCCAACCTTTACCAAGTATATAGATGCATTGAGATAACAAGATAATATAGTGATATCCCAACAAGTAAATAATGTTCCAACAAGGAACGATCTCCAATCTTCACCTGCAACTAGCAACGCTATAAGAGGAGTTGAGCAAAGCGGTAACATAGCCAATCAACGGTTTGCTAGGACATGGTGGGTTAGAGGTTTGACATGGCAATTTGGGAGGCATGATAAGCAAGTGGTAGGCATCGTAGCATAGGCATAGCAAAAGAGAGAGCATCTAGCAAAGCAAAGATAGAAGTGATTTTGAGGGTATGATCATCTTGCCTGCAAAGTTGTCAGAGTTGACTGGATCCTCGAAAGCAAACTCAACGGGCTTCTCGTTAGCGAACTCGTCTCCAGGCTCTACCCAAACAAGACAAACAAGCAAAAGGAACTCAATCAACCACGTGCACAAACTCAAGCAACATGATGCAAACATGGTATGCTATGCGAGATGCGATATGTGATGCATATGCAAGATTTGACAAGGAATGAATGAACCTGGCCTCAACTTGGAAATCCTAGTGTGCCACTGGAAAGGTGAGGTGATTTCGGTTGAAATCGATATAAAGAACACCGGAATCGGAGACACGGTTTGGAAATGGCAAGCAATTCAAAAATGGCACCGGTCTGCGATAAACAGCAAGTAGCCATATAAATGCAACAAGACGAACATGCTACAACACTCAAACATGGCAAAAAAATACATGGCAGGGATCCATTCATAAAGCTTAACAAAATATGAACACTGAGCTACGGCCAATTGATCCATTAACAAGTTCAAACAAGCATGGCAAAAGTGCAATTGGTAAACAGATTTCAGACTTCGTGAAATTAACACTTGCCTGGAATTTCAGATCAGGTAGCACACTTTGGAGCATGTAAACCAGATGCTACGGGAACTTAACATGGCAAAGTAAAGCATGGCATGGAGCTACTCAAAGAGCTTAACAAAAGTCCCTTAGTGACCTTGAGCCAAAAGGGATCAGAAAATACAATTGCAAGCATGTGAACATGGCAAAAACATAATCAGATCTCAGACTTAGTGAAAAACTGGAGCATGCAAATCAGATATCAAGTAGGCATGTTTACGAGCTCGATACACTCACTACAGAGCATGTCATGACAATCTAAGCATACACCCAGCAAGAATACACATTATACAAGCTAGACATGGCAAGAACAACAACATAGCATGCACGGATCAACTACAACATCCTCGGCAAAATCGCTAACAAGTAGACAATCTGCCCAGATTCACGAAATAGCAAAAGTAGAGCTCGATTGACTCAAGATAGGGTGCTCCATAATTGCAAACAAAGACATGGATTGATAGAGCACTACAAGATTAACAAATCATCCTTACTGATCAAACTCAAAAGAGGCACGGATCACTAGGAAACAACATGAACATATGGCATATTGATAAGAACAGCTCAAGGACTTAGTGGAATTGCTAAGTCCCTGAAATCAGCATTAACGAATGCTCCACTTGGCAAGCTTGTGCAGGTCACCACAAACATCACAAAAATAAATTTATGGCACCTCTGGAAAGATGGCAAAGCATATGACAAAACACATGTAGAGCTCATGGGCATATCATGCACACATTAATCATGGCAAAAATGACAAATAGCTATTTGGAGCAGCAGATCAAACAATTATCTCAAATAGCACTCTTCCAACAGCATTTCTGGCATCAAGATGAACTCAAATGAAAATGATGCAATGAGATGAAATGATGAGCTCTCTAAGACGAACATTTTGATATGCTACATGCCCAAAACGGATCTACGGATGAGGGGATATAGCAGGTCAAAGTATGCAAAATAATTAGGGTTAGGGACGAGAAAGTCAACCCGATTTCAAATCTGGATCAGGATCTAGGGTTCCTATAGCTGCATGTTTTTCGAGGATTGCCGGCCGGACTTGACGACCTCACCGGAGAACTTGCCGCGGAAGAGGAGGGGGACGAGGCCGGCCGGTGAGGGAGGTGGCTGCGGTCGCCGGGCGCGGCGGGGTGCCGGCGGCCGTCGACGGCGGATCGGGCGGCGGTCGCCGGGCCGTGCGGCACGGCGGGGCTCCGCCGGCGGAGAGGCGGCGCGCGGGCGGCGGCGGCCGTCCCCGAGGAAGACGGCGGCGGGGCAGTCAGGGCCTCTGGCCCGGGCGAGAGCGGCGGAGGGCCTGCCTTGGGCCCTCGCGGGCCTCAGCGGGAGTGGCGGAGATGTGGGGCGCCGCTGCCACGTGGCGCGCCCCGGTTGGCCGAAGGCGGCGGCGGATGCTGTCCGGCCGGGCCAGACGTGTCCGGTGCGGCGAGGAGCGGGGAAAAATTAGGGTTTCGGGGAAGGAGACGTGAATTTCGGAGGGGGGCTATTTATAGGCATAGGAGGAGCTAGGAGAGTCCAAATGAGGTGCGGTTTTCGGCCACGCGATCGTGATCGAACGCTCTAGATGATGGAGAGGGTTTAGGTGGGTTTTGGGCCAAATTGGAGGGGTGTTGGGCTGCAACACACACGAGGCCTTTTCAGTCCCTCGGTTAACCGTTGGAGCATCAAATGAAGTCCAAAAGGTACAAAACTTGATAGGCGGTCTACTGGTAGTAAACCAAGGCCGCTTGGCAAGTATCGGTCCAATCCGGAAATGTTTAATCCCCACACACGAAAGAAAGGTAGAAATGACCACCGGAGGAGAACGAAGCGCCAGAATGCAAAACGGACAACGGGGAAAATGCTCGGATGCATGAGACGAACACTTATGCAAATGCAATGCACATGATGACATGATATGAGATGCCAGACAACAACAACAACACACGCAGACAAAAACCCGAACCCGAGAAAATAAAATAACTTAACGCCGGAAACGGCAAGAGTTGGATTACATATTAGGTAAATCATATCCGGGGTGTTACACTCTCGAGCCATAGGACGTTGGGCATCTTGCCCACCATGGCGCCTCCGCACTCCGCTTGGGTGCCGTGCACCACCTTCGGCTTGACATTGAAAGTATTGAGCCATAGGCCGAAATGGGGGCGGATGCGGAAGAGAGCCTCGCACACGACGATAAACGCCGAGATGTTGAGGACAAAGTTCGGGGCCAGATCATGGAAATCCAGGCCATAGTAGAACATGATCCCCCGGACAAATGGGTGGAGAGGGAAGCCTAGTCCGCGGAGGAAATGGGGGAGGAACACCACCCTCTCATGGGGCCTACGGGTGGGGATGAGCTGCCCCTCTTCGGGAAGCCGGTGTGCAATGTCGTTAGACAAGTATCCGGCCTTCCTCAGTTTTTTGATGTGTCCCTCCGTAACGGAGGAGACCATCCACTTGCCTCCCACTCCGAACATGGCTGGAGAAGGTTGAGGTGGGGTGTGCGCACTTGGGCGCTGGAGCTCGAGCGCGTGCAAATGGATAGGCAAAGGAGGAAGAAGGCGTGGATGAAAAGGTGGATCCTTATCCCCTTATATGGGTGGACGCGACTATGCGTCCCCATCAGCTTGGTAAAACTCGCTTACCTCCCAAGCGCCGTAATCAATGGCGCGGTTGGGTTACCCACGCCTGTATTGATGAGAATCCCAGAATAAGGGGACACGATCTCTGCTTTGACAAGGCGTGCCAAGGAAACCGCCTCGCTAAACGCGCCGAGGTAGAACAGTAAAACGATTCGAATAAAGACTTGGCCGTGGTGTGATGTCACGCTACGGAATACGTCAGCAGATTAGATTTGTGTAAATATTATTCTCTCTATGGCAATATGTGGAAACTTATTTTGCAGTGCCGGACACTACCTTTTTGTTCAAAATCTTCTATGAAGTAGTTGGAGGAGGAACCCGCCTTGCAATGCCGAAGACAATCTGCGCGCCGGACTCGTCTTCATTGAAGCCTGGTTCAGGGGCTACTGAGGGAGTCTTGGATTAGGGGGTGTTCGGATAGCCGGACTATACCGCGGCCGGACTCCTGGACTATGAAGATACGAGATTGAAGACTTCGTCCCGTGTCCGGAAGGGACTTTCCTTGGCGTGGAAGGCAAGCTTGGCGATACGGATATGTAGATCTCCTACCATTGAAACCGACTCTGTGTAACCCTAGCCCTCTCCGGTGTCTATATAAACCGGAGGGTTTTAGTACGTAGGAGGAACAACAATCATACCATAGGCTAGCTTCTAGGGTTTAGCCTCTCTTATCTCGCGGTAGATCTACTCTTGTACTACCCACATCATCAATATTAATCATGCAGGACGTAGGGTTTTACCTCCATCAAGAGGGCCCGAACCTGGGTAAAACATTGTGGCCCCTGCCTCCTGTTATCATCCGCCTAGACGCACAGTTCGGGACCCCCTATCCGAGATCCACCAGTTTTGACACCGACACTCCCGGTAGCTTAATTACCGGCTGCGGTGATATGAGCATCTAGGTCATATGCTCAGTGATCAGATGGCACATGCGTAGTACTTGTACTTTCTGCACATTTCCCAAACTCTATCAGTCGTATATTGCAAAATCATTCAAACCTCCTACTGTGGGCCGTTAGATCTCAGTGAACTCGTATCACCATAGAATCTATGGTGCGGGAGAACCTCATACTCTCCCGTGCGAGAATACATAAGGTGTTATCACAGCTTGGATGCTATGGTGATACCATCTTGGAGGTCGTTTGCTCTGAGATGCAATGGCATCTGAGCAGTCATTGTGCTTGTAAGCAGTGGCCGGACTCTTTTGGGGCTTTTCTAAAAAAAACCATTCAAACCACAGAGGAGGTGTTGGGTCACAAATCCAATGCCTCCGAAGAGCCTGTATCACCAAAGCATCTAGGGTATGGTAGCACATGATATTCTTACATACAGGAGAATATGATGTCCTCCTTCATCTTACATGCTACGGTGATACGAGCTTCGAGGTCATTGGATATGGGATCAAAGGGCATCTAAGTAGTTTTTGTACAAATTGTGTGCAATTTCAAACTCATCAAGGTTTCCTGCAAAAATATTAAGACACATCATCTGAGCTGCTATATCTCAGATCTACAAGCTCCAAGCAATTTGTATCGGCATATAGCATCTAAGGTATGGGGGCACATGATATTCTCCCGGGGAGGAGGGGTGGGGGTGCACAACCAATCGGTGGTTGGGAGGGTGGGGACAAATATAATCTAAACAACCCTAAACAGAGCTCCACAATTTTATCTAAGGTCGAGGGGTTGACCCCCGACAATCATAGCTCCGCCTAAACACAACATTTGCATGTACTGTAGTACTAGACTTAATATTCATGTTTCAGCTTAATGTTCATTTTAAATATTGAACTGAGGACCATGGATGTCTTACATTTTACTCCCTTCATTCCTAAATATTAGTCTTTTCAGAGGCTTCAAATGGACTGGCACATATAGATGTATATAGAAATATTAGAGTCTAGATTCACTCATTTTGCTCCACATGTAGTCACTTATTGAACTCTCTAAAAGACTAATATTTAGGAATAGAAGGAGTATTTTTGAATTCATGTCATACATGCATGGTTTGGAAAAATAGAGGGACTATACTTATTGGATTGTTGTTGTGTTCGTGCGTGTGTGTCTCTGTGTGTGTGTGTGGTCATATGCTTGATACATACAAAGTTTTCTCACCTCCATATTGTTCATCTTTTAAATTTGAATTTGCATTGGAAAACTTACTAGGGATACCATGAAATGTGAAATCCACGTTGAGATCACTATATCACAAACTCACTCTAATTCAACAACTCGTCATAAATCAATTACCACGTTGAGATTAGTATTTGCAAGGAAAATACGGGTATTGTAATACACATAGATTTGTTCGGAAATTTAAAAGGTTCCTTTCGTATTCTTGAATGGTAGGACCCAACGGCATACCAGCCAGACCTTGGCCCATGTTGATCCTAAAAAAACCAGGCTCGGGTCCTTTGGTCACGTGCGTGGTACGCACATTAGGAAATCCCAACCAGTCGAGCCTCAGCGTTTCAAGTTGAAATATCTGGCGGCCAGAATTCTAGCCATAGAAAATTCCCCTCATGTCCTCCGTCCATAATGACTACCGATGAATAACAGAGGGATGCTTTAGTAACTAGACAACGTTACCTACCGTACCGAGCACGGTTCAATTCCCTCGGTTGCCGCTCGTCAAGGTCACCCATCAACTGCATTGCCTGGTACTACTACTACTACACCAGGATGAGCACAGAATTGAGCCCTTTTGTTCGTGCCTAGTACTTGAGTTAATATATCAGGCAATGCACTGGTACGGAGGGATTATCCTTTTACTCTGCATATATAACTTGTCTGAAGTCTAACTAAGAAAAATGTTTGACCAAATCCTTTCTTAAGAAATACAACATGACAGATGTACGGCTTGAAAATTTATTGCATGATACAGGTTATGATATTGTTTCGAATCCTGGATCTTAAATTTCAGAAAATCCAAAAGTGAGCATAAATTCTTGAAACTAAACATGGTCACGTGATATGGCACAAATATTACTTCGTAAGTTTTTTCTTCAATTTGAGACAAGCTGCTTATGACAAGTTCCACAAATGAAGATCCAAGGTATTTTGGAACAAAGACCTGTCACGTTAAGGCGAACACTTTCACTATTGAAACCGTTGGTGTTTACGTGCCGGCAAGAGTCCCAGCTTCTCATTGGCAGGTGCCATCCAAGCAAGTGCGTGAGTCGACGGGACGTGTGCGAGCAGACCGCTTCGCCGGCTGTCAGGGAGGCGTGCGAGCAGACCGCTGTGCAGGCTCACCGGGAAGCGAGCCCTTTGACCAGGCTCCTCCTCCCACCGTTGTCCCAACTGCTCCCACTTTTAATGTCGCCGGCGCTGAAGTTTAAAATCAACCCCGCACTACCCGGTATTGCTACAATCCTCTCTCTTCCTCTCCAATTCTCCTATCGTCTACCTCTAACTAGCTTGACCTAAATGTATGCCATGCCGCATCACGATGGTCTACCCTTAGTGTTCCAGTTTCCTGAGGAAGACACCCAGCCGGAGTCTCAAGAACATAAGGCGCTTTGGGACGAGCTTGAACTGGCTTTGCGGGAAGACGGCGCGCTTGTCCCCGCTCCCGTTCCGGCTCCGGTCGCCCCGACTGCGCCAGTGCCCATCCCTGTGGCATTGATGGGCTCGGAGCCACAAATTGTCGCCGAGCTTGATCCCACAAGGTTCCATGAGGTCCCCGCCGACTTTCACGCGCCCGTGCACCTGCCAGCGCATGCACTGACGTGCATGCCCGTGCCGTTGCCCGTGCACCTGCCAGCACATGCGCCTGCACATGCACTGACGTGCGCGCCCGTGTCGGTGCCCATGCACACGAATGTCTCCGCCGCGCCGTTGACAGCGCCTGTCCCCACGCGGGTGCCAGTGCCCCCCTCAGCGGCATGGATGGCCGCCATCGACCGCTTCCTTGCACCAACGCTAGTCGCCTTCTCCCGCCAGTTGACTCGCTCCGAAGTCCAGAACATTTTGGCCTTCCTTGAAGATAGGCCAACGTCCAGGAGTACGCCAACAACGGCGCAAGACGCCACCGTCGCCGTCGGTCAGTGGCCCGACGACACACAGAGCACGGCAAAGGAGCCACTTCCCACCGCGAGACGCCCCCGCCGTCGCCGCGTAATCTAAATTTGCCATGAAAAACGTTCGGATTGCCATGCTTAAAATCTGAACATTTATCATTTCCGTTTATTTTATATCGATCATCGTATAATTTAATGTCGGAGTCAGACTGAACAAAATGTATGGTTTGATCGATTGAATGTTCTCCTAGAGCCGTATCAAATTAAATGCAAAATGTCAACAAGCCACATGTATTCCTTGTCATCCAACGACCTAGACTGCTTCAATGTCGAGCGCTCAACATGTTTAGCGTGCAGTTAATTTCATGCCAAAAATAGTGCTAATCAGATGACAACACGCAAATAATTTCCTAGTAGTTAATGTCCGCATGCACTTAATATACTTCCAAATTTACATGCATTGCACGTACACACCGACTAGTGCTGCTAAGACGTGAAACTGGGGCCGTGACTTGTGAACGCGTCTAGATATGGTCAATGGCAACATCGCCCGTGAGTTCTTCCTGTTTGCCCGTGCTTCTAAACGCAGAAGGGGAGGAGAGAGAGAGCACACATGGAACCCACCAGTAAGTGAAGGCGAATAGTACTCAAAATAATATTACATATTATCCATTAATTAGGTTGTGGTAATATAAAAACATTACGTGAACAAAGGGGGTACAACCAACATTGCTATTCTACGTATGTTGCCTATTGACGCGCGGCTTGAAGGCCCGGTCGCAAATTCGATCCTCGTCCTTTATTTTTTAATTTGTATATGGGTCCAAATTTGTTTCATGACATGTGGGCCCCTCGGTGTGTAGTTTGTAGCACTTTAATTTGTGGGTCAAAATTTGTTCCATTCCAAGTGGACTACTGGTGTGTAGTTTTGTAGCTTATTTATAATAATTAAAGAGAACAACATAGTTTTTTCAATAATACCATGGTGTAACGTTGAAGGCGAGAAAGGACGTGCGAGAGAGTGATGACCGATCTAGAGGGAAATCAACTAGGGGAGTTGCGTGGGTTGCAACGGTGTTTGGAGTAGTTGTGGGCCAAATGCTATGAAAATATAATCTAAACCGACCCAAATAAATGCCTACACAAATTAATCCAAGGTTGGAGTGCCCCTCGCAATGTAAATAGCTCCGGCTTTGCGAGGGATGGAGAGGTAGTAGCTTCAACCCGTGGAAGATACGGTGTGAGAAAGCGAGGTCAATTCGAGAGACATATAGATAGATAGAGAAAGTGAGTGTGGTCCGACATTCATTGAACAAATATATCTACTCTGAAGAGATATTGTCTGATTGAGCTTTTTGGCAAGGGTGAGGGCCGTAAGATAGAGCTTGAGAGGTGATCCAGTCACAGACGTGCTGATATATTTTGTGCATGGGAGGAAGCAAGGTCAACCGATCACATAGGGTTGCCGTGCGATCGAAAGAGTGAGACGGGTTGGAGAGAGTGACCTAGATAGACGATGTGCGTGAGAGAGTATACAATGTGAATAGGTCGAACTGGGCTCAAACATGGCGATATATCATTTTTGTCCGACAAAGAGCGAGGTCAATGAGACATATGGAGAGAGAGAGAGAGAGATTGGTGAGCATGGCCCACCATGAGGTCGAAAGAGTGGCGGCGGCTTGGATGGACTGACCTAGATAGATAATCTGCATGAGATAGTATAGAGTGTGTCAGTCGAGGCCCGAACAGGGAGATATATCATTTGTGTGTGAAAGAAAATGAGGTTAAACGAGACTCGGATAAAGAGAGCGAGATTGAGCGAGTGTGGCCCGCCGTGTGGAAGAACGACTGAGATAGTCTCGAGGGAGTGACCTAGATATACAACGTGTGTGCGTGCGCACGAGAGGTTGGGGGGCTAGATAGGCAATGCATGTATTTAGCGCGAGAGGGTGAGAGGGAGAGGGGGGAGAGAGAGAGCTCGGCATGGGGTGCAATGGTGGGTGTGTGAGGTAAATACATTTGGTAACAGAGTGGAAAAAGGGGTTGTGTAGTTGAGAGACTTAGAGATCAAAACATGGAGAGAAAGAATGAACGTGTGTTGGAAACCGATAGCTTCCTAAGGTGGTTAGGAGAGGAAGATTGACCGATACAGGAAGTATGTACCGTTTGTGCAGGGGGTGGGGGTGGCTAAAAACAACATTTGAATGTACATAGTACGAGACTTAATATTGATGTTTCAATTCGGTGTACATTATAAGATTTGAACCAAGGACCAGGCATACGGGTAATTATTTTGAATTTGTGCCATACTAAGTTTCGAAAAGTTGACATTAACTCAGTTTGTTGTGCTATTTTTAAGGTCATATGTTTGAATCCATCCAAAAGTTTTCTCACTACCATGGTGTTCATCATATACATATGAATTTGTATTAAAAAAGTAGCGTGGATACAGTGAAATGCGAAATCCACGTTAGAATTGGAGATCGCTACGTGACACACACTCTAATTCAAATAACTAACCATGTGACACACACTCTAATTCAAATAACTATTTATGTGACACACACTCTAATCCACGTTAGCGTGGGTACCGTTTTGATTTTTTTCAAATAACTCCTCATTAATTAATTTATAGTACTCCCTCTGTTCACTTTTATAAGACCTTGAAGACATTTCAGACAATGTGCAAAACAGTTCATTTTAAGTTGTCTGAAATGACTTACAAAAGTGAACGGATGGAGTATCTTGTTTCGAATGACTAATTATTGCAAGGAAAACACGTGCATGGTAATACATACAGATTCGTTTGCAAATGAAAGAAGATTCGTTTGCGTTGTCAAATGTAGGCGCACCAGGAAGACCAGCGTCGTGTCGGGGTGGACGCTGCTTCGGTGCCTTAAAGGCAACTGCCTTTGGGTCACTGACATGTGGGCCAGCCACCTATTGGGCCCACATGTCATGGACACAAAGGCAGGTGCCTTAAGGCACCAAAGCATAGTCCTGTCGGGGTGGTCGCGTGTGTCGGACGGACGCGTAGCACCCAACCACCCAGCCCCCCTCCCCCCAAAAAAAGGACGACGACAATATAAGTTCGCGCTTCCATGTTTCGGATTGAAATTTCTGGCGGACCCAATTCCAGCCCTGCAAAATCTCTCTTCTCCACCGTCCCCTTCCGCGCCCAGATTTTGCTCAAATCCCTAATTCGCCGCCAACCCTCGAATCGCCCCTCATCTTGTCTCTTTCCCCACCGTTCCCCACCTCTGTGCCGGACGACGATGACGAAGACGATGGTCGCGCTTCACCACCGCACCGGAGCTACCTCATCTACGCCCTCGTCCACCACACCGGGTGGTCCACCGACAACGTCGGCCGCCGCAACCGACGTGCCTCACATACACCGAGTTCCACTGCATCAGGTGCGCTTCCCCGACGCCATCTCCCAGCTCACCGGGGCTACTTCACCGAGCACATCATCGCACCTCCGCCCCCCGAGGATGTTGGGGCTTCACCAACGGTCTCATCCACCGCATCGTAGCGCTCCGCTGCCACTCAAGATTTGTATCCATGCGCGCCCAGCCAACGACAGCGCATCACCCTCAACGGCTCTGAAGTGACCCGCACTCTAGCTAGGCGAGCATTCCCAAACACCAGCCCGAACTAGGTATCGACACATCACTCCCTTGTGCACTGTTCCGACGATGTTTGGATATCCTTTCACTGCTCTCTTAGGTTACACGCCTATGCAACTCTCACTTTAACTCTTATTTCTTCTGGAGATATCATTTGAAACAAGCAAATCCATTTTTTAGTGAAGCATGACAGCGCTACGGGATCTGGTACACATCCTGCACACTTGTATAACCTTGTAAGTATCTGTCCTTCGATACAACATCAAGGTCGATTCCTCTTATTTGATCAACCATTCGCCGTGTCAAAAATGCAGAGGGGGATGCAAGGAGCACAAGGCCTGCACATCCAAGCAAGTGGTAACATGGACTTGTACATGGAACATCCCAAGCGCAAGCAGAGCTGAAGTGAGCCTGTACAAAGAGCTAGCGTAAGTCCCTGCATTTCATTTAATTCGTACTGGCATTCGTGTATGATTTGTGTGTAGTGGCTGATCCACGAATTCAAGTTACCAGGGGCAAACATATAACTTAAAAAATACGAAGGCACTTGCACTTCGGAAATCAACATAACTTGAGAAATGTGAAGCTACATGCACTTTGAAAACCAGCTAATGATCCAAAGTATTTCAGATTATAAACACTAAATGATGCAAGCACCAAAAAACACAAAATGCAACATGGTGTACAAGGACTACAGACATGGTGTGTACCTGCTTGAATTATCCGTTCTATGGCTGAAAATATCGAAGTGTAATTGCTCGTATAACCAGTGCGCAGACTGCATATCAATATATCTATCCTGCACAAGTATGCCAATAGTTTCAAACAACAGATTAGAAAATTATTTATGCTATGTTGTCATGATACGGGGACTTTCTGGTAGATGGCCTCGATGTTTCCTCAAGCTATGAAAATGCACTATAATTTGCTTGTCATCAATGCCCGCAAATCTCTGTCTCTCTCAACATAGTAGACCATCATTAGACACTAAATCCTTCAATGAGCTTGCAAAATGCTTGCATTAGATCCCTCATTAGACACTATATGTTCATCACCAGGAGCATGTAAAATGTTTGCATCAAATCCTTCATTAGCAGTCTGTTCATTCGACACTTCAGGCTCAAGAACAACATGAGCTTGTATGTTTTCACCGAAAACTTGATTAGATACATCAGATTCAGTCAGTTCAATATTGATTGGGGGAGTTATAAAATAAGTAGAAATTGGTTTCATTTTCTCATAGATTCCCTACATACAAGCAGTTTTAGAACACCGTCAGGTTTAACTATTGGCCAGAAATTGAAGATTTGAATTAGATATAGTCAGGGATGTGATGTACGTGCTCGTTGCGCATGCTACTCTTGCAAGCTGCGACTGTCCGTTTGCGCAAGCCCGAAGCCATGCCCGTGCTGCCGCCGCTGCCTCCCACACAGGCTACACCCAGGGTTGGATCTTCATCTTCTTGTCCTTCCGTTCGCTTGAAGCCCGGCGACCGCCCTCCAACGAGGGCGCGAGGAAGTGTTGTGTCGGTCTGTCCAGCGGCGGCTAGGTTAGGAGCGAACCAGACTGGAGGCTGGAGAAAATGAATTGGGATTTTTCCTGCTGTCGATCGATATGGGAGGCGCCAGTTTGGGCCGCGAGCCTGCTATAGGGCCTGCCTTGCACTTATGTTATTGGCCCATCCAAATTGAAACATTTTTCTTCATTTTTTACGTTGCCCGCTCGTGCGTTGGGACGAACAAAACTAGCGTGGGCCAACCTGGACGACTCAAACTAGGTGCACTCTTTCGAGCCACCTGAGGCGGCCGCCCATACCAGCCCCTATGGTGGCATCACCCCTTTTTGCGTGTATGATTGGATAGTGAAAAATATTCCAGTGGCACTTTTGATTTACCCACAGAATGGTTGAATTGCTTGTTTCTATGAACTGAGTTCGCCAATAATGTGAAGGATGCCAGTCTTTTCATCCTATTGTAGATTGCTTAGATCTCGATATGCCAAAAGTAATCGCATGAAATAAACAGTAAAAGCCAGTGTGATGTGTTTGGCTACAACTAGTCTGACTACATGTCCTCATATAACATATAAAGGACGCACCATCTTACCAGATTAACCATTCGACTTACCCATGCAGCGTGGGAAGAAAGAAGTATTGGGACTGCGTATCCAAGCAATTGATGCCATGGACTCCTTAGTACAACCTTGTAAGCGAAAAAGAAGTTGCAGCGTGCCTGTAAAAAGAACTAGCGTAAGTTCAGTTACCTGCTTCTCGAAATTTTAGTTAGCCACTTATTGCAAAATTGTTCGATTACGTTGCTTGCCTTAATTTAGTTTGCTACTGATTACATAAATATCTATGTGTTTGACACTTACTATTAAGAATTACCTGTTTGCCTTAACTTAAATATCTACTTGTTTGTTTAACTACTTTGCTGCTGCAAAAAAGGGTTACAATGATGTTAATAACTACTTTTCTTGTTTGTTTAACTAGTTTGCTGTTATAACTCCCAGTTGAGATGTTTTGCTAACTTCAACTTTTCTGAATGCAATCGGAACTTTAATGGCAAAGCAGGTTAGCCCAAGATCAAAGAGCAAGGTCCCCATGGACGTTGCATCATCCCACAGCAGTGGCACCAGCCCAATCATGCATTATGAATTGCCAATTGCTGATGCTCTAGAGGCTAAACTAGTGGTAGAAAGAGATACACTTAGAGATGAAGTTGACATGTTGAGGAAGCAAACAACACAATCACAAGCAGTACTCAAGACAACCATTAAATATTTAGTGGATTTCAAAACGAAGCAAACTGAGGCTGACCAGATTGTTAAGGTCCTGAAGGAAAAAAGGAAATTAAATTCCTACTTGGTAAATCATAGGTGAAATGTTCTTTCCATAGTTGAATAACCTTTGTGTTGTCTGTTCATGTAATCAATCAAACCATTTGTTTTAGAGATCAAGTAATAATTGTTTTTTTTTGGTTTATAATTTTATTTGAGCACAAGTCTGTATTAATTGATAAGACTCGGAGACATTTCATTTGGATTGATGTGCCAGACCTACAAATATGCCAATCGGGCTGAATGTGCATTCAACAATAGTAGTAGTATAGATGCACCATAAGTGGCACGAATCGGAAAGGGCCAAGATGCTGGCTAAAAAAGGATGCTGTTGTAGCCAAAAAAAGTACACCGGCCTGACTTATGTATGTTAGTTGCTATTATTGATCCATATACTCTATAATTGTTTATATGTCTGTTAGTTCTGTAAATTCTTGGTTGATTTACTCGGTATTTGAATCTTGATACATCGCTTGTGTACATATCTAAATGGGATTACACATTAATTATGTTGCGCGTGACATTTGAGTTGGACATGAAGTGTTCCAAATACTCGAATTCACCTTAAACTGGATTCTAGTTTTTGAATTTGAGTATCGGCATTTGTAAACCATATTCATATATGACAGTGGAATACATCTTTGTCGTCCTTTTGAAGATATATAAAAACACATAGAATGATATATAAATATTCATATAGGAATACAAAATGGATTTGAATTTAGTTGCGAGGGTAAACGTGGATGCTTATTGTCCCAAAATTCGAAAGAAGCAGCAAAATGTCCACTCCCACATCGGCTGCCCGAAGCCAAGTGTTTGGGAGATGGAAATTACTGTCTACCCATTACACAGACAATCCATCGGCCCGATTTCCACTGCTCTAAATAGGGGTAGGTTAGTAACTTCAATTAGACGTGACACGACCGCCTCTGAGCCCATTCCGACACGGTGGGCGTCAAACATGGGCGGCAACACTCATTTGATTAAAGCTCGTCTGAAAGACCTCTGTTTCTCCCTCCATTCCCCATTCATACATGGTAGGCGGCAAAACAAACTCGACTCGGCCGAAATCGATGTAGGCAAATATTTTCAATAGGGGCAGGTTTGTAACTTCACTCAGACGTGACACAACCGCCCTACCTGTCAGCCCCGTTCATACACCATGGGCGCCAACCATGGGCGCCAACCACCCTCTCCTCACCCGAAATCGCTCTGGGTAAATATTGGCGAGATGCGAGATTACCGTCCTATCCCCAACCGACGAGATGCCCAAATTTTAAATGGGAGCTAAGTTCGTAACTTTCCCATATTTCAGACAGGCCCGTCCCAAAAACAGGGTTCCCCGTACCTCTCCCTCCATTTTCCCATTCATACACTGTCCGTGCTACAACACCCCACACTACTAGGAAAAGGCCTACTAGTGGCGCACCTGTTTTGCCTACTAATGGCGCACTACAGGTGCGCCACAAGCATCACGCCATTAGTATTTTTTACTAATGGCGCACTACGTGGTGTGCCATTAGTATGTCCCATGGCGCGCCATTAGTATGCCTCCCAGGGGCCATATTTCCCCATGTGCTCTGGCTTACTAATGGCGCACTGGTTGATGATGCGCCATTAGTGTGCTCTGGCTTACTAATGGCGCTCTAGTTGGTGGTGCGCCACTAGTATGTATATTAGGGATTTTTTTTCTTTTCTGATATTTGCACAGGTTACATAATATATTACTAGACAGAATATAGATAGCACCACACAGCAACAACACATTCATCGAATACAATAGAAGATTAGTCTCCAAATACAATTCATCATATTAGTCTCCGAATTCAAAAGACCAAACAAAGATAGAACATTACAAGTCTCGAGACCGCGAGTAGCGAGTTTGTATTCACATTACAAGTCGATATCGATCATCTAAACTACCATCACATAGAAGAGAGCTGCGGTCATCACGATGAGCATCAACACAGTGAAACTGGTTTTCATCCGGTTCCTCCTCCGCTCCCTCCTCTCTCCCGCTAGATAGCGCGCGTATCTAGATTCTGCCTCCGCCCTAGTGGTGTACCCTTTGTAACTTTTACCACTAAAACGGTGAACCTGTCTCCGACACTCCTCGCAGTCGTCGTAGACTCCGGGAACCTTACCCATGTACACGACATACGACGGCATCTCTATGCACTAGCCAAACAAAATGTTATTAGCAATTCATAGACAATACATAAGCAATATATAAGTATGCAACAAAAGGATCGGAAGGGAAAAGCAAGACATTAATAGCACGATTCATGGTCCTACTAATAAATAGCATCGGTTACATCTAAGTTGAACTAATGTCCAAACCTAAGAGACATATAAGTTCATTAAAGTTTAATTACAACATGAGCATCACTACTTTCGACTCGACTCAGGGACTGGAGCATGGATGAAGCCGCCGTCTCTCGTGATGGTCATGAAATCACGGGCGTTGTCAGCCTGCATTTGTAGCGTTGTGTCTATCTCACTGTTGGACGGTTGATATCTGAGGTAGAACTGCCCCGAGGTACGAAGGACATCTTGATGGATGATTTCCGCATACTCCGACTAGATGCGAAAGAATTCTTGTCTGATGTCCGCATCCTGGATTGCCGACAAGCTTGCGGCCCAATCTTTGAGATTATTTGGTAGCAGAAGGTGATTATGGTCCCGTACGATCGCCCGCATGTGATGGAGGGCGTAGTAGGCATCCTTAATACCGCCAGGCGGCTGCTTGACGCAGGGCAACGTCATAGTGTGGGCGAACACGTGCGTGCCATACCTACGAACTGGCCTGATGAAGATGCTTCCAGATCTGGCGTAGCCGGGGAGAACATCATCAAGAACTGACGGTCCGAGTCGAAATACGTGGCCATGGAATACTTCGGGCTTAAGAGGATGAGTGTGCAATGTGTGTCACTGCGCAAAACACGGAATGTTAGGAAAAAAAGAATGGTCGAAATCTAAGAAATCATATGTTACGGGGCGGTGAGGGGATGACTTACTCCGGAAACCAAGGCACGAAGAAGTTATCCTTATATGGGTTTGCCAGAATGATGCCTTCGAGGTAAGAACTCGTGACTTGCTGGTCCCCAGTGCTGCCCAAGATGTTGGCACGCATGTAGAAGGGGTCGACTATCATGATGTCCGGGGTCTTGTCTCTAATGATCCGCATCTCCATACTCAGCGAAGATAGCCGAACGAAGGTGTAGTGCAGTGGATGAAGGTTAAGCATAGCGAAGATGTCATCAAACCATAGGACGATCGTACCCCCGATGGCGTTATCCACAATGCCCTTGCCCTCTGGCACCTTGGCCACAAAAACTGGGTATGCCACATCATTCTCGGAGAGACGCCGCTTCTCCAAAGAAAGAACACTGTCATGCAGACTCCGCATAGCACCGGTTGCAGCATTGAGCAGATTAGTCGGTAGCATCGGCCTACCCGCCACATGCACCCTCCTCGAGATATCCTTAGGTGAAGGTGGACCGTCCTGAGCACGGATCATACTCAGTGCCGGCTGTCTGGCACCCTTGTTATTCTTTCTTTTCCGTCCCTTCTTCTTCTTCTGTAATGGGATCGAGTTCTGCTCATAGACCGCCTTCTTGAGTGTGTTGGGGCTGATAATATTTGGCACCGGGGCTATATGAGGCTTGGTGAAGGTGGCAGCTGAAGACGACGCCTGTTGCAATTTGGTTTCTCCACAGTACCAGCATGATCGCGGTCGTCTTTTTCAGGGTTGGGTTCTTGAGAAGGAGGCCCGAAGAATTCGTCACCCTACCCATGTTCGGCAAAGTACTTATCAATGTTGGTAAATGTACCATCGTCGTTGTCGTCGTCGTCCGGATCCTGTGCCATATGCATGTTCAGATCCTGTGCCATATGGATGTCCGGCATGTCCGGTAGCATTGCGGCAGTCTTGCCATGGCTTGGTGCTGGCACGACTAGGTGTGTTGTCTGCGGGCTGGTGTCCCCCGCCTCCAAACGAATTTGGCTCTTCGGCCAAAGCAGGGGCCAGCTTACGCAGACGCTGAGGGTCATCACATCATCTTCGTCTGCCCCAGCGGGTCGAATCAGAGGTAACAACTCATCGCAGCCTGGTAGCACCCGAACCAGTTCAACCCTATACACGGTGGGTGGCATCGGATTACCATGGAACACGGGGTTGCCCGGTTGAACGATTCTGCCCTTGGCGACATCGATCAACGCGACGCCCACGAAGTGCAGGAGAGTGCATGGAACGTCGGCGGTGCCCTGCGAAAACATGTAGGGCGTCAGGGATGACCAGTCAAAGGCAAGGAGATGAAGTCATCAGCCGAGAGGCTTAATTAGTTACTGTGATGGCGTCGAGCTCGGCTGATGTCGAGGCACCGCCAACGGCGGGCGTGCAACTGACGGAGGGGCCGCTTGTTGCCGAGGTGCCGGCCGGCGTACACCCGGGTGCATTAAGCTCCAATGCCTGTGCCGGCGTCGGAGACAACAATACCGACTCCACCGGAGACACCAATGGCGCCGCCTGCGCATTGTGCGAGTTGCTGGCCGTGAAGCTGGGAACCGGGAGCGGCCCCTGTTGGGCGCCCGCAATCCACGTCGTCAGCCCCTGAATCAAGGTAGGCATAATGGCGGTGAGCGTCGATCCCAGTTGTTGTTGCACTTGTTCTTGGACAATCTCCGGAATCCACGCCACTTGTGCCTTGAGTTCTTGAACCTCGCGCGACTGGCTTTCTGATCTGGTCTTTCTCTCCTTTTGCCCACCAGCGTTATAGTATGATGACCATTTTGTGGACAAGCCTTTGTCGGCCACATGACTAGCTGACGATGGCTTACTGAGCTTATCCCTATTTTTCATTATGTTCAACACCCTATTTAGAGTGCTGTCCCAAGGGGTGCTCTGAGACTACCCCGCACTACTGCTTTCAGTCTCCTGCGGAAGGAATTTCAACCATTTAGAAATTTGGCTTTATTAATTAGAATGCAACCATATGGAGCTAATTACGCGGGGGTGTATTCCTTACCAGAACATGCTCAAGCGCCCTGGTCTTTGGATCCGTGGTAAGCTCCTTTGTTACCAGGTCCTCCTTGTACCGGGCCCTGACATAGTTCCTGGTCTGCTTGTCACGATATTTCTCGAAGCGGGGCAGTAGGCCTTGCTCGGCACGCTCCGCGTCCTCCTTGTCCCATATAGGCTCCGCCACTCTGTAACCGCCAGGACCGAGTTTGTGTTCCCCTAAGTTCAACTCCCGCATTTATTTTTCCCCACTGACTTGATTCGGAGGTTGCGCTGCTCTCGCACTTGATCTTGAACTCCTTGTAGTCATCTTCGCTAATCGAAGGATTTTTCGCCTTGATCTTCTCATAACTATCACCTTTTTCAATCATTCTCTTCACCACGCTTCTCCAAGTAGACAGGGTCGTGCTCATCGTCGTGAGGGCGGCACTGTTTAATTTATTCCCTGGGAGGCGTGTTTTTGCAAAGTCAACGCGGAACTTGTATCGTTCGTGCAGCTTTGTGAAGAGGAGGCTACGCAAATTCCCTCGGTCCTTATGCCTTAGGTTCTCGTTGTTGATCGAGACGGTGCTCCGGAGAATGCACCCGAGCTGAAGCGAGTTCCCCTTGACTAATTCTTTGGGCGCCGTTGGATGCCCGTCGGAGTTCACTTTAGTAAATTCCTCCTTGACGGTGCGGAGCACGTTCGGGCGCCGGTCCTTCCATTGCCTCTTCGATTGGCTGCCATCTGTGCGTGCGCTGCCATCATCAGTGGTGGCATCCTCGACGACACCATCAGTGGTGTCATCCCCGACGCCACTAAGGGTTGTGTAGTCAGGATCGGTGTCTTCCGTGGCGTCCTCATAGTGGTGAGGTTCTTCCTCCATCTCCTGGGACAGCTCCCAGAATTGCTTGCCCGAACCGCTGGCCTCATCGTTGTGGGCCATGTTTCGCTCTAAATAGGAAAAAAGTTTGGTCAAAAAGTTGGTTATTGTCAAGGAACAAGATCATGGTCTCATCATTTAGGGTCTGTCGACACATAGGCATCCTAAAAGCTAAGCTTTTATCATTTAGGGTTTGTCGACGCCGAGGCACCCTAAAAGCCTAAGCTTTCATCATTTAGAATAAAGGGGCAGTTGATCCTAATTAAGTACTAAGATACCCCGGCCCATGCATTAGTCGCAAGTACCCCATATGTCCTATTTTTAGCAAAGTCATGCTAAAGTTCACGGAAAATTTTAGCATGACCTTTGCTGAAAATAGGACATATGAAGTACCCGAATTTGCTGGAACGGAAGTTAATCGACATTCCGGCAAACTCAAGGGTCTCTCGGGGTAATTGCAAAATCATTACCCCTCCCCCGCCCAGCTGCAACCCCACAACACCCCACAATATCATCACGACACGATGGTCGGAGACAAAACCCCCCAATATCATCAAAATACCCCAGTTATGAAGTAAAATTCCTGAAGTGTTCCAGGTGTAGAACCCCACAATATTACAGTAGAATCATTTGAAACCTGATCACTCGGACCACACCACATGCCACAACATACATAGTACATAGAGTTCACATCTCAGCATCGACCACACCACATGCCACATCATACATAGTACATAGATGATCCAACAGACTACATAGCACGACAATTTAAGCGTGAACCACATCATACAAAATAGAAGAACTTCACTACACAACTGAAACTCAATTAAGCTAGTTAAATGGAGTTCATCTACTCACTAGCAGTACTACTAATTGGCAGTACTTAAACTAGTTAAGCTACTCACTACAGTACTGGCTACTCACTTAAGCTAGAAGCTACAACTTAATCTATTGAGTAGTTCTTGTGCTCATCCAGTAGCAACATCTTTCATACATGATGAGTATTCATGTACCAAATTTTTATTTAAATTGAATTTTCAAATCACCAAGAGCTCTACTAGTTTCAGACTAGATTTACAGTAAATACACTAGAGTATTTGACCAGTAGTAATGTGAACTCTTTGAATTTGTAAACACTTCCAAACTTGAGCATTGAGAGTTCATAATTGCAAAAAATGTCCCTTGTTTCTGAACTTGTATTGTACTCCATTCATTCAAGCAGAAAGAAACAAACAAGGTCTGAAGAAGAATGAATCCATGATGCTTCCAGACTTGAGCATTGAGAGTTTCAGGCTAGAACTCACCTCGATGGACGCGGTCGCAGACGAGGTCGTAGACGGCGGCGGAGCAGAGTCGAGGTCGCAGACACGGTTGTGGTGCTCCGGTGGACGCGGCTGCATCAATCGTTTGAATTGGCATTCAATCAAACACCTCACAGGCAAGAACATAAGGTGGAGACAGAGAAGAGGGGATCGAGCAGAGAGGGAGAAGGCAAGGAGGGAGGAGCAGAGAGGGAGAGGTGGGACATGGAGGCGGGGGTGAGTTAGATGGGGTACCTGCGAGCGTAGAAGACGGGGGCGTCGTCGGGGACGAAGACGTCGACACTGTGGATGTTGCCACCGCGGGAGGCGATGAAGTCGGAGATCCGGGACGGTGAACTGCGCGGAGGCCAGGGGGAGGGGGCTTACAGGCGGAGGAGGAGGGGGGCTTATGGGAGGAGGAGGACGGGCGGCGGCGAAGTAGGGGCGGCGGCGCGGTGGGTCGGGCAGTGGGTCGGAGAGATGTGAGATTGGGAGAGAGAAGGACGAACGCGAGATGGACAACACACACAAGGGGGAAGGATAGTAATGGCGCACCATCCAGGGGTGCGCCATAAAAACATTGATAGCAATGGCGCACCACCAACTGGTGCGCCATTAGTAAGTTTTTTTCTGATAGCAATGGCGCACCCTTCTCTGGTGCGCCATTAGTAACTTTTTTTTTCTGATAGCAATGGCGCACCCTCCTCTGGTGCGCCATTAGTAACTTTTTCCTTTATTTTTTGTTGCATCTAATAATTTGTTTTTTATCAAATTTGTTATTTTCATGAGGACTAGAACAGAAGATATCATCAAATTTGTTTTTTATTTTTAATTGAAGACATCATCAAATTTGTTATTTGAAAATATCGTCAAATTTGTTATTTAAAAATACCATCCATATTTTTTTGGATTTTTAGTTGCATTCATTTGTGAGTTGGTAAAACATTTATGAATATGAGAAAATATCATCAAAATTTGAAAAAATATTCATGCATTCAAAAAGTGGTCGTCGGCGGCGGTGGAGCGGGGAGGGTGCGGGGGGTCGTCCGCGGCGGTGGGAGCGGGGGAGGGTGCGGGGGGTCGTCGGCGGCAGTGGAGCGGGGGAGGGTGCGGGGGGTCGTCGGCGGTGGTGGAGGGTGCGGGGGGTGCTCGGCGGCGAGGGGGATCTGGCGAGGGGGGATAGCGATCGAGATGGAGGGGGGTCGAGATCGAGTGTCCTCATGAATATTCAATGTTTTTTCATATTGAATATGAAAAAATATCATCAAATTTGAAAAAATATTCATGAATTCAAAAAGTGCCCATGAATTAAATTTAAAAATATTCATGAGTTCAAAAAATATTACCAAATTCAATACTTTTTGTGAATTAGAAATTCAATACCATAATAAACATAAATAAATTTTCATGAGGACACTAGAACAAAAGAAATATCATTTCAATATGTCGAAATACAATCGAGAAATGAAGGCTACAATTTAAATACAATCGATCTTAGCTAGCTATCTGTTCCCAATCTTCTTGCCCTTCTTTTTCGCAAATGGAGTTCTTCTGTGGAACGGACGTCCTTTAGGTAGTGTGGTCCTGCTTCTTCTTGTGGTGTATGGCACTTCATTGTCGTCATCATGTTCCATCTTCGGGTCGCCGTAGTTGTCGAAGTCTTGCTCATTAGCGACTCCATCCATCCAGATGATCTTCCTTTTTCCTCTCCTCACTACAACACGACTGGGCTTTGACGGGTTAGTAATGAAGAAGCATTGGTCCACTTGGGAAGCCAGTACCCATGGCTCATTTTTCGCGGTGACGTTTGCGCCCGCGGTCTTGGATTTGGCTTCGAGTATAACCATGGTGGTGAAATACCAGTCTTCTTTTAGGACACTCTTGGCCCATCTAACACGGCACATCGGGACCTTCTCTCCAGCGTAGCTCAGCTCCCAGATCTCCTCGATCCTTCCGTAGTATCTGTCCTTGTCGTTACCGGTGTAGGATTCCATCGTTACCCCGGAGTTCTGATAACCATCGTGCATCATGTCCTTGTCCTCGGTGTAGAATGTGTAGCCGTTGATATCGTATGCCTCATAGGTCATCAGGTTGTGCTCGGTGCCCTATGACAAGGCGAATATGAGTTTTTCTTTCATGCAAGAATCCTCATATAAAGGGTACGACAGAAGCTTCTTCTTGAACCAACGCGTGAAACATGAGTTGTGCTCTTTGATTATATCTTTGTCCGTCCTCTGTTGGCCTCGGTCATTGTACGTCTTCTCAATAAAGGTTTTGTGCTCTACCACCCAAGGATCGACCACGTCTATGTGTTGTAGCACGAATAGGTTTGCTCTTTCAAAGTCGGCGAGTCGATCCTCGAAGTCGACATGCATTTCGTGGCGACCCTCGCGGTGACCCCATCCAGCGAGCCTGCCGAGGTGCCTGTTGACAGGCAGACCAATGGGGTTCTCGATGCCTAGATAATTCATGCGGTAGGAGATGCACTCTTCGGTCAGAAAGCCCCTAGCTATGCTTCCCTCTGGACGTGACATGTTGCGAACGTATCCTTTGATGACACCATTGATCCTTTCGAACGACATCATCCTGTGCAGGAACGTCGACCCGAGTTGGATGATATCCTCCACAATATGGACCAGCAGATGCACCATAACGTCGAAGGATGCGGGCGGGAAGTACATCTCATGCTCACATAGTATCACCACGATCTCTTCCTGTAGCCTTCTGAGTTGCCTCACGCCAACCGACTTCTGAGAGATGACGTCGAAAAAGTTGCATAGGCCAAATAGCGTTTCACGGACGTGCGCGTCCATGATCCCACGGATTGCAACTGGAAGTATCTGCGTCATCAGCACGTGACAGTCGTGAGACTTCATCCCACTGAACTTCTGCTTCGCTGGGTCTCGGTATCTGCTTATCTTCCCTGCTTAACCATAAGAAAGTTTTACTCCTACGAGGCAGGTGAAAAACTGCTCAATCTCCTCCTGACTTAGAGAGAAGCACGTGGGAGGGTAGTCATTTCCGGTCTTCTTGGCCTTTTTGCCTTTGCGACGACTTTCCGTGTCCTGCTTTGCCTCATCATTATCATCATCATCATCATCATTAGCGTGAAGCTCCTCCCTGATGCCCATTGATTTCAAGTCTGCCCTTGCTTTCGGCCCATCTTTGGTCCTCTCGGCATGTTGAGCAGGGTACCAAGCAGACTCTCGCACACGTTCTTCATGCATGACATCAAGGCTGTGAGGCACACGGTGGATCTTCCAGTACAGCAAGTCCCAGAAAACAGATCTCGTTTTCCATACATTCAGCAGCGGCTCTGGCGCCTTTCGCTTCTTTCCCGGCTCTGGCGCCTTTTTCTTCTCACCCGGCAGTGGGCAATCTTTCCAATTTTTAAACAGCTCGTCTATTTCCTCGCCGCTCCTCGTACGCGGGCGTCTTCGGGGTTCGGTTTCACCATCGAATAGATCCTTGTGTTTTCTCCATGGGTCATCGTCACGAAGCCACCTTCGATGTCCCATGAACACGGTTTTCGAAGACCCGGGATCTCTATCTAGCTGGCGATACGTTGTGTCATCCATGCACCAGACACATCCAGAAAATCCGTGGACCACCTGCCCCGCGAGATATCCGTAACTGAGATAGTCGTGCACCGTCGTGAGCAGTGCGGCTCTCATAGGAAAATATTCTTTCTCTGCTGTGTCCCACGTATTGGCTGGCATTTTCCACAGAATGTCTAGCTCCTCTTTCAGCAGCCCCAGATACAGATTGATGTCGTTCCCTGGTTGTTTCGGCCCTTCAATTAGCATACTCATGTGAATGTACTTCCTCTTCATGCATAACCAGGGGGAAGGTTGTACATCCACACAAACACAGGCCAGGTGCTATGTGTGTTTCTCTGGCTGCCAAACGGATTGACTCCATCGGTTCTCGCGCCCAGCACGATGTTCCTTGGATCACCCCAAAATTCTAGATGTTCGAAGTTCAACGCTTGCCACTGGCTCGCATCCTTAGGGCGACTCAACATCTTCTCTTTTTATTTATCTCCGGATCATTTCCGTCATCTTCTCGCTTCTTCTCCTCCCTATCTGTGTGCCAATGCAGGGGCTTTGCTAGATTAGGGTCCGTGAAATACCGCTGTAGACGAGGAGTGATCCGAAAGTACCACACCACTTTTCGAGGAGCTTTCTTCCTCTTCTTGTATCGAGTGACGCTGCACACCGGACATATGGTAGACTCCGCATGCTCGTCCCGATAAATGATGCAGTTGTTCATGCACATATGGTATTTCACGTGCGGTAAATCCAGAGGACACATGATTTTCTTCGCCTCCTCGAAACTAGTCGGGCACTTGTTCCCCTTGGGAAGACGTTCGTGCCAGAATGACATGTTCTCGTCGAAGCATGCGTCGGTCATTTTGATTTTTACCTTCATCTCCAGAGCCATGAGCGTTACTTTCAAGCGGGTATCCTCGGGCCTGCATCCTTCATACAATGGAGTAACCACGTCTATCTCTAGTTGATCCAGCTTGGCTTTCTCTCGGGCGGGAGCTCTTGCGTTATCTATCTGCTTGAGAAGCAGCTCTTGAAAATGAGGGTCCTACACCCAGTCCATTGATGGTCCATCGTCGTCTGCTCCGGCATCTTCATCTTCCTCATCATCATGTCTGGCATCTTCTACATGATGACTGTGTACAACATCACCGTCGTGATCATGTCCTGGAGATTCTTTGTCTTCTCGCCTGCCCTCGCCGCGGTGGTTGTCTTGCTGCCCTTCCTCATTTCTTGCCCGGCCCCCATGGACGACTTCATAGTCATCTTCATCACCTTGCCACTGATTTCCATCCATGAAACCATGCAAGAGCAGGTGGTCCCGCACCTGCCCGAAATCCGGGTCCGCAATAAGGCTCTTCAGCTTGCATCTTCGACACGGACATCTTATCTCCGTCTCGTTCTTCTGAAGCATCTCGGCTTTTGCGGAGCTGAAAAACCTATTCATGATACCTTCGGTCATCATGCAGACCATGGTCACCTGTGGGGTATAGCAAAACGATATTTTAGAACCAAGAAAAAATTTGGCATGACTTTCCCTAAAAATAGGACCAAAAAGAATGCATAGTGCCACAATTCTCGCTGAAACGGAAATGAAACAACATTCCGGCAAAATATTGGCAACTATCGCATTTCAAATACCGGTAACTGCAAACACAAACATATATGCAACACCATAAACATATGCAACACCACAAACATACATAGATCTAGCTAGGCCATAAAAAGTGCATGTGCACGTTGTTGGAGGGAGAAAAAAGTAGATCTACAACATAAAGAAAGCTTTCCCCTTACTTACCAATCAAAAAAAGGTAATTTAACCACTTAATTGGATGAATCTATGGTGCAAATGAGGTGAGGAGGAGGAGGCAGCCGAGACAATCTTGGAGGAGGACGTGGAGAGAATGAAGTGGGGAAAGTGAGTGTGTAGGTGGCTGTCCAAAATATATAGCTGGTCCCAGGTTACTAATGGCGCACCACCTACAAATGCGACATTAGTAACCCTGGTTACTAATGGCGCACCAGTTGGTGGTGCGCCATTAGTAGTTTTGCAAAAAAAATGATAGTAGTGGTGTGTGGGAGTCCTGGATTAGGGGGTCTCCGGATAGCCGGACTATCTCCATTGGCCGGACTGTTAGACTATGAAGATACAAGATTGAAGACTTCGTCTCATGTCCGGATGGGACTCTACTTGGCGTGGAAGGCAAGCTATGCAATACGTGTATGGATATCTCCTCCTTTGTAACCGACCTTGTGCAACCCTAACCCTCTCCGGTGTCTATATAAACCGAAGGGTTTTAGTCTGTAGGACAACAATCACAACATACAATCATACCATAGGCTAGCTTCTAGGGTTTAGCCTCTCTGATCTCGTGGTAGATCTACTCTTGTAACACCCATATTATCAATATTAATCAAGCAGGACGTAGGGTTTTACCTCCATCAAGAGGGCCCGAACCTGGGTAAAACTTTGTGTCCCTTGTCTCCTGTTACCATCCGGCCTAGACGCACAGTTCGGGACCCCCTACCCAAGATCCGCCGGTTTTGACATCGACATTGGTGCTTTCATTGAGAGTTCCTTTGTGTCATCGCCATTAGGCTTGATGGCTCCTACTATCATTGATAGCGATGCGGTCCAGGGTGAGACTTTTCTCCCCGAACAGATCTTCGTATTCGGCGGCTTTGCACTGCGGGCTAATTCGCTTGGCCATCTGGAGCAAATTGAAAGTTATGCCCCTGGCCATCAGGTCAGATTCGGAAGTTTGAACTACACGGCCGATATCTGTGGAGACTTGATCTTCGACGAATTCGAGCCACAGCTGGGCGCGCCTCACTGTCACGATGGGTATGACCTAGCTCTGCCGCCGAACAGTACCCCAGAAGCCGCGCCCGCATCAACTCCAACCCTTAGTTCGGAGCCAACTGCGCCAATCGAGGATGGATGGTTAGACACCGCCTCAGGGGCTGCAGTCTCAACGGCGAACGAGCCGAACACCTGCATAATCCTCTGCGTAGCCCGTGACTCCAAGGTGCCAGACTCTTTTTCTGACTCCGAACCGCCCACGCCCCCGCCAATCGAATCCGATTGGGCGCCGATCATGGAATCCACCACCGCAGATATCTTTCAGCACTCGCCCCTTGCCGACATTCTAAATTCACTAAGGTCTCTCTCTTTGTCAGGAGAGCCCTGGCCGGATTATGGCCAACAGGATTGGGATGCGGACGACGAAGAAATTCGACGCCCACCCACCACTCACTTTGTAGCCACTGTCGATGATTTAACCGACATGCTCGACTTCGACTCCGAAGACATCGACGGTATGGACGACGATGTAGGAGACGAACATGAACCAGCACCTATAGGGCATTGGACAGCCACCTCGTCGTATGCCATATACATGGTGGATACACCCAATGAAGGCAATGGCGACGAGATAGCGGAGGATGACCCCTCCAAGAAGCAACCCAAGCGCTGACGTCAGCGGCGCCGCTCTAAGTCCCGCCAAAGCAAAAGTGGTGATACCGACACAGGAGATAATAACACTCCGGATAGCGCCGAAGACAACAACAATCGCCTCCAGCAAGATTTAGAGCAGGAGAATGAAGCAGCCAGCTGTCCTGAGAGAGCGGCTGGCGGAGAGGAGGAGGATGACAATTACATGCCCTCCTCCGAAGATGAGGCAAGCCTCAGCGATGATGAATTCGCCGTACCAGAGGATCCCGTCGAACAAGAGCGCTTCAAGCACAGGATTATGGCCACGGCAAATAGCCTGAAGAAAAAGCAGCAGCAGCTTCAAGCTGATCAAGATCTGCTAGCTGACAAATGGACTGAAGTCCTCACGGCCGAGGAATATAAACTCGAGCGTCCCTCCAAGAGTTATCCAAGGCGCAGGTTACTACCCCGACTGGAGGAAGAAGCGTATGATACGGCTGATCGGCCACCTCGTGGCCGCGATAGAGAGGAATTCCAGCCAAAAGCTCAGCCTCCACCCAAATGCCATCCAAATAAAAAGGCATGGGGAGATACGCCAGACCTGGGAGACATATTGGAGGAAAAAGCAAAGCATTCAAGATCGATCTATGGATCACGAGGGCGCACCACTCTACGAGACGATAAACGTCACGCCGGATACAGCAAAAGCAAATCCGGCAGGGCCGAACAAAGCGGGCAGGACCCAATCGAGCTGCGTCGCGATATAGCCCAATACAGAGGCGCCGCACACCCCTTATGCTTCACAGACAAAGTAATGGAACATCAATTCCCAGAAGGTTTCAAACCTGTAAACAATGAATCATACGACGACACAACAAATCCCGCAATACGGATTGAGGACTTCCTCCTCCACATCCACATGGCCCGCGGTGATGACTTACATGCCATCAAGTACCTCCCACTAAAACTCAAAGGACCAGCGCGGCATTGGCTCAATAGCTTGCCAGCAGACTCCATTAGCTGTTGGGAAGATCTGGAGGCCACATTCCTCGACAACTTTCAGGGCACTTATGTGCGACCACCACACACCGATGACTTGAGCCACATAATTCAGCAGCCAGAAGAGTCGGCCAAGCAATTCTGGACTTGGTTCCTTACAAAGAAAAATCAAATCGTCGACTGTCCGGATGCGGAGGCCTTAGCGGCTTTCAAGCGCAACATCCGATACGAGTGGCTAGCTCGGCACCTTGGTCAGGAAAAGCCGAAATCTATGGCAGCTCTCACGATGCTCATGACCCGCTTTTGTGCAGGAGAAGACAGTTGGTTGGCTCGCAGTAATAACATATCAAAGAACCATGGTACCTCAGATACCAAGGACGGCAATAGCAGGTCACGTCGCAACAAGCATAAGCGCCACATTAATGGTGAAAGTACTGAGGATACGGTAGTCAATGCCGGATTCAAAGGCTCTAAACCCGGTCAGCGGAAAAAGCCATTCAAACAAAGTACGCCGGGTCCGTCCAGCTTGGACCATATACTCGATCGCTCGTGTCAAATACACGGCACCCCAGACAAGCCAACCAATCACACCAACAGGGATTGTTGGGTGTTCAAGCAGGCCGGCAAGTTAATTGCCGAAAACAAGGACAAGGGGCCGCATAGCGATGACGAGGAAGAACCCCGGCAGCCGCACAATGGAGGACAGAAGAGGTTTCCCCCGCAAGTGCGGATGGTGAACATGATATACGCAACCCACATCCCCAAGAGGGAGCGGAAGCGTGTGCTCAGGGACGTATACGCGTTGGAGCCAGTCGCCCCAAAGTTCAACCCTTGGTCCTCCTGTCCGATCACCTTCGATCGCAGGCACCACCCCACTAGTATCCGTCATGGCGGATTCGCCGCACTGGTCCTAGACCCAATCATTGACGGATTTCACCTCACTCGAGTCCTTATGGACGGTGGCAGCAGCCTGAACCTGCTTTATCAGGACACAGTGCGCAAAATGGGTATAGACCCCTCAAGGATCAAACCCACCAAAACGACCTTCAAGGGCGTCATTCCAGGCGTAGAGGCCCACTACACAGGCTCAATTACACTGGAAGTGGTCTTCGGATCCCCGGATAACTTCCGAAGCGAAGAGTTAATCTTTGATATAGTCCCGTTCCGTAGTGGTTATCACACGCTGCTCGGACGAACGGCATTTGCTAGATTCAATGCGGTACCACATTATGCATCCTCAAGCTCAAGATGCCAAGACCCCGCGGAGTTATTACAATCAATGGAAACACAGAGCGCTCTCTCCGAACAGAGGAGCACACCGCGGCCCTTGCAGCAGAAGCGCAAAGCAGCCTCTCAAGGCAATCTACCAGTTCGGCGTTTCAAAGACCGGACACCTTCAAGCGCGCTCGGGGCAATCGGCAAACAGACCGCCTGATGCGATCTGAGCTCATGTAGCAATACAGCGGCCACCCCAATCCTAGCCCAACGGTGTTATTCGGGCCGTTCGTACATAATTACGCATTAAAAATACCATGGGCACAGGTGGGGAGGGGGGCACAACTGCGGCACGCCCCAAAACGCGGCCTAAACCGCACCAGGGGCTTCCCGTTTGATTATTCTTCTTTTTCTTTCAGGACTTTAATCTCTGCAAACACTGTCCGGCAGCTCTATTGCCAAACACATGATACAGCAACCAAGGAGGCAGACAACTACGGAATTCCCAGGTGGATTACAGATTTCATATAATTCCTCAGCTCGCCCTTGGAAGGGACATAGTCCTATGCTTTTGCTTATTGCACTATCTGTATCACTCTACTTTAATGCAATTTTTTAATATACAATGCATGACATTACGACTATTATTGCATTTTTATTATATATATATATCTATATGTTCATTAATGACGCCTTGCAACCGTACACTCTGGTACGGCCAATGCACCAGGGGCTTACATACCCACAATATGGTGTGAAAAGTCCGAACACTTTCACAAGTGCGGCACCCCGAACTTATAGCATTATATGCATCAGCTCTGAATCATGTCTTTGGTGAAATGTTGGGTTTTCCTGGCTCCTATGTTTTGGTACCTTACGTTCCCCTCTATCGGCTAAGGTAGCGCTAGGAGAACTACTTCGATTGTGCGCCGGTTCCGCCGGGCTGAGCACCTCAGTAGAGAAAGCTAAAACTGACTGTCATGATAAGGCGAGAGACTGGTCGCTATTCGGCGTGGTTTTTCGAGTCCCTAAATACTTATGTCACTTAGGACGAGGGGCCGGCTCCGTCCGGCTTATAGGCGTGTATCGCGCCCCTAATTCGGCCTTCCGAATACCAGGGGCTTCGCCGAAATTTAAAATTATAGAATTCTATGGCTAAGTGCGAGTGATAAAGCATTATTAGTCTGGTTGCCTTGTTCGTTGTGCTAAGCACCTCCCTCGAAGGACCCAAACATGGGAACAAGAGTGCTCAGGTTTATGCTGAACACCCCAGCACTCGTGGCATGGGGGTAGAAGCCGAGGACTAGCCATCTCTCAGACTGGATAAATAGCCAAACAGAAGGTAATATTTTAAATTAACAGAGGCGTTGCATAGCGAATACGATACAAGTTTTCATACATACAGGATAAAACGAGCAAGTCTCATTCAAATATTACAATTTGTGAACACTCATCCGCGATAAGACGGGCGCCCGGCAGAACACCCTCGTAGTACATCTCGGGGTGGCGGTGCTCCTTGCCCTCCGGCGGCCCCTCCTTGATCAGCTTCACGGTGTCTAGCTTGACCCACTGCGTTTTTACACGGGCGAAGGCCCGGCGTGCACCTGCAATGCAGACGGCTCACTTGAAGACCTCTAGCCATGGACATGCATCCACAAGCCGCCTCACCAGGCCAAAGAAGCTGTTCGGAAGGGCATCGCCAGGCCACAACCGGACTATGAAGCCCTTCATGGCCTGATCGGCCGCCTTATGTAGCTCGGCCATCTGCTTCCGCTGGTCGCTCATTGGCACCGAATGTTCGGCCTCAGCATACTGAGACCAGAACAGCTTCTCAGTCGAGCTCCCGTCCTCGGCCTGGTAAAACTGTGCGGCATCGGACACACTGCGGGGTAAGTAATCGATAATTTACTTTCACATGCTTGCTTTGCATATAGAAAGCCTTACCTGCCGCTATCTTCTTCGTCGTGTCGATCTCCTGAAGGGCCTTCTGGGCCTCGGCCATGGCACCCTTTGTGCTCTCACAGGCCGCGGCAAGCTCAGACTCTCGCGTCTTCAAGTCAAGCTCCAACGCCTCGTGCTTCGACACGAGAGCCTGGAGCTCTTGCTGCACCTCGCCAACCCGAGCCTCGTGCCTCTCTCGCTCGGTGCGCTCCTTGGCCGCCTTCTCTTCGGCCTGGGACAGCGCTTGCTTCAGGGTCGCCACCTCGGTCGTGGCCTCTGGCAAACATACAATGATCCTGTCATTTAGCAATCGCATCCTTTTTCTCATTTATAGACGGCGTATTACTTACCCTTGTTCTCCTCGAGCTGCCTCTTAGCAAGGCTGAGCTCTTTCCGGGACCCCTCGAGGGCCTCCTTCAGTACGGCGACCTCCGCAGTTAGTGCGACGGACGCCAGCAGCGAAGCCTGCATATGCATATTGACATACTTATATTAGACTCCCGCGATATTATTTGATCCTCTGTTCGGCTTTTCTTTGTGAACACCGAACAAAGCATCAGGGGCTACTGTCTATGCGGTAATATTTCTACTACATATTAAAACACTTACCTCAAAGCCTGTTAGAAGGCTAGTACAGGCTTCAGTCAATCCGCTCTTGGCGGACTGAACCTTCTGGATCACCGCACTCATGAAGCGCTTCCAACATATTGTCCGGCGCCTCTGGATGGACAGAGGTCACCGGCACAGGCGTCTCACCCCTCTTAGAAGGAGACAGCCTGCCCGAGCCCGGAACCGCTGGAGGGTCCGGCGCGGTGTTCCGTTGAGGACCGAACTCGGAGTTCTCAGGGGCCCCGTCCCCTCTGCTCCCGGAGTCCGGAAGGTCGCCTTGAGGCACCTCCGGGACTGTCTCCCCTCGATCCGGTGCCTCTTGGGACAACACCTCGGCATCGTCGGCGGGATGAGGGGAGGTGGCAGTCGGGACTGGATCGCTATCCATGTCTGACGAACCCAGGGAGCCGTCCAATGATACCTCGATATTGGCTCAGGGCGGCCTGCGTAATTGTGTTCGGCGATTAGGGAAAGCAATGTGACAAAGGAATCCTATGGGTTACTTTGGTATCTGAATACTTACGATCTCCCCTGGGGCTTGGCCCTGGGAAACCACTCGTCTTGACTTTCGTCGGCGGTGGTTGAGCTGTCCGGAAGGAGAGTCCTTCCCTTCTTGGACCCTCCGGCATCCCCAGTTGGGGCGGCCTTCCTTTTCTTGTCTCCCCCAATCGGTGGGGGAGCCTCTTCTTCCTCTTCCTCGTCTTCGGGGGAAGAGTGCGCCGCAGAATCATCGGACGGTGAGTCCGACGACGCCTGGCGTCGGGAACTCTTTCGAGCTCCCTTGGCCTTCTTGGTCTTCTCCGGCACCTTATAGGGGGCCGGAGTCAGCATCTTCATCAGAAGAGCGTCTGCGGGGCCTTCGGGCAAGGGAGCCGGACAGTCGATCTGTCCGGCCATCTTCTGCCAGTCCTGTCAAAATTACGGAAGTTTAGATCCCGCATAGAGTCGATCTATATAAAAATAAGTATCATGTGAAAGGTAAAACAACTTACCGCGTTGGCTTGGCGCTTCGTGCTGAATCCGCGATCCTCAGTAATGGGGGGAGGGACCTCAGCGCTCTTGAACAGCACCCTCGAGGCATCTTCGTGAGTCGTGTCGAAGAGCCTGTTCAGAGTTCGGTGCTGCGCCGGATTGAACTCCCACAAGGTGAACTCCTGTTGTTGGCACGGGAGTATCCGACGGATGAGCATAACCTGGACTATGTTGACGAGCTTGAGCTTCTTGTCCACCATGTTTTCAATACATGACTGGAGTCCGGTCAGCTCTTTTGAATTACCCCAGGACATGCCCTTCTCCTTCCTGGAGGTGAGCCGCATGGGGGTGCCAGATCGGAACTCGGGGGCCGCTACCCATGCGGGGTCGCGCGGCTCGGTGATCTAGAACCACCCCGATTGCCACCCCTTTATGGTTTCCACAAAGTAGCCCTCGAGCCATGTTATGTTGGGCATCTTGCCCACCTTGGCGCCTCCGCACTCTGCTTGGCGGCCGCCCACCACCTTCGGCTTGACGTTGATGGTCTTCAGCCATAGGCCGAAGTGGGGCTTGACGCGGAGAAAGGCCTCGCACACGACGATAAAGGCCGAGATGTTGAGGATGAAGTTTGGGGCTAGGTCATGGAAATCCAGGCTGTAATAGAACATGAGCCCCCAGACAAAGGGATGGAGTGGGAATCCCAGTGCGGGGAAGAAATGGGTGAGGAATACAACCCTCTCATGGGGCCTGGGGGTGGGGACGAGTTGCCCCTCATCTGGGAGCCGGTGCGTGATGTCGTCGGGCAGGTATCCCGCTCTCCTCAGTTTCTTGATGTCTCCCTCTGTGACGGAGGAGACCATCCACTTGCCTCCCGCTCTGGACATGGTTGGAGAAGGTTGAGATGGAAGTGAAGACTTGGGCGCTAGAGCTTGAGTGTGCGGGAGCGGATGAGCAGAGGAGGAAGAAGGCATGGATAGAAAGCTGAATCCTTATCCCTTTATATGGGCGGACAAAACTAAGCGTCCCCACTTGCCTGGTAAAACTTGCTTATCCCCCGAGCATCATAATTAATGGCGCGGTTGGGTTACCCACGCCCGTATTGATGAGAATCCCGTAATAAGGGGACACGATCTCTGCTTTGATGAGACGTGTCAAAAAACTGCCTCGCGTTATGTGCAGGGCTGGTTAAGAGAAATGGTTCGAATAATCACCGGGCCATGACATAACGTCATGTTGCCAAAACAAGCTAGCGGATTAGATCTGCGAAAACATTATTCTCTCTACGGTGGAATGTGGAACTTATTTTGCAGGGTCGGACACTATCCTCGTATTCAAATTCTTCTGTGATGTATTCGGAGAAGGAACCCGCCTTGCAATGCCGAAGACAACTGTGCGCCGGACTTGTCATCATTGAAGCCTGGTTCAGGGGCTACTGTGGGAGTCCTGGATTAGGGGGTCTCCGGATAGCCGGACTATCTCCATTGGCCGGACTGTTAGACTATGAAGATACAAGATTGAAGACTTCGTCTCGTGTCTGGATGGGACACTACTTGGCATGGAAGGCAAGCTAGGCAATATGTGTATGGATATTTCCTCCTTTGTAACCGACCTTGTGTAACCCTAATCCTCTCCGGTGTCTATATAAACCGAAGGATTTTAGTCCGTAGGACAACAATCACAACATACAATCATACCATAGGGTAGCTTCTAGGGTTTAGCCTCTCTGATCTCGTGGTAGATCTACTCTTGTAACACCCATATCATCAATATTAATCAAGCAGGACATAGGGTTTTACCTCCATCAAGAGGGCCCGACCTGGGTAAAACTTCGTGTCCCTTGTCTCTTGTTACCATCTGGCCTAGACGCACAGTTCGGGACCCCCTACCCGAGATCCGCCGGTTTTGACACCGACATGGTGCACGTGGTGAGTGGTGCGCCATTACTAACTAAACTAGTAATGGCGCACTGTTCCCTGGTGCGCCATTAGTATTTTTGGAAAAATAAACAAATGTTAGTAGTGGCGCACCCACACATGGTGCGCCACTGATATATAGTAGTGGCGCATCACATGTCTGGTGCGCCATTAGTGTCCATATAATCTATAGCCCTTTTCCTAGTAGTGCAATCCCCACACCAGCCTCCACCCGCCACCCCATCCACCGCCGCCGTCCTCCACCACATCCATCGCCATCGTCCTGCACCATGCCGGAGCACCTACCAAGACTGCGTCGTCCACTGCTAGAGATGGATGTTTCTCATCCACTGCGACGGACCAATAGCCTTGCATCGTGTCCTCTCGCTTCATCGGCGCTGTCGTCCTCTTTGCCGAGGCCGCTCACACGACCTTCTCTTCCACTTCAACGGGACTTATCCCCCAATGCACTTATCTACCGTCGCAGATCTGCTTCAACGCCACCGACAGCCATCGCAACCCCGATGCCTACACGGCGCCGCAACAGAGGTGGTACTTCATATCTCCTCAACTTTTTGATCTCAACCAGAAAATAGATCTTAACTTGGTTACTCTACTTTCTTTTCAGCTCTTAGAATTTAGTTCTTTGTTCGAAGCAACCAATGGATGCTAAATATCATTTCTCCGGTTTGCAGCTTCAAATCTTCCATGGCACCGCCATAATACGGTTTAATTAATCATGCTTAGGGTTTAATTGGTCATGTTGGTTCCGTGGTGGTTTCATTAATAGAAATCGGAGGGGAAACCCTCTTTTGCTAAAAAAAATATGCTTAGAGTTTCCCCCTTTTATGATCACTATACGATCAGAATACGTGCTTCGTGTCATAATAACACTGCTCCACCCATCAAGCTAAACAAGCTTAGTTGTTCAAATAGGAATCTGATATAATCAAAACAGAGTTGTTCAATTGGTCAGCTAAATGTTACTAAATTAGTTTCGAAAATGCATGTTCGCCGCTCGGGTGTGTATCTCTACAGGGTGCCCATGGTGGGCCGGCCCACCCTGGGATTTTGGGTCGTCCTAGGCCCCTATTCCCCTCTGTTCTGCTACACGCTTCCGATCTCTACTCACCCCCAGCCGCCTGCCACGCCGGCGACTTGCCATCTCCAGACGGCATGACTCTAGGAGGAGACACCGGACTAACAGGAGGCCAGGAGCCGCTCGCCCAACAGCGTCTCCGCTGCCTAGGTGCGTCGCCGTGCCTACCTTCCCAGTCCGTTCAGGGCTCAGGTGTGCAACACCCACCAAGCCAACCCGATTTATCCTGAGATACGTCCTGAACACTCAGGAGCCACTCCTCATCACCCATTTTCTAATTGATTCATTACACATTAGGCAGGACTGTCATTAGGGTTTGTTGTGCGCTCAGTGCTACCTACACTTAATGGTTCACATGTATTTCGGTAATCTTTAGTAACTCTAAAGTTCACAGGGTTTTTAAAATTCCGGCCCTTGGAACAGAAACTAGTCATTTTGGATTGTTGGTCGTAGTGACATTGACCCAGAGTACTACTGCAAGCCAGGTTTGTTGAAAATTTTACTTGTCTTTCTTACTCATTCGATATAATATCCAATTATTTACGTCGATTAGTTGCAAACAATAAGTGCTAGACAAACTTCTTCGTTCAGATTTTGGACGGTCTCTTACTGCAGTTACAATTCTGCATACTTGTCCTAGTAAGCTCACAAGTAAATGATTTATTCACTACATCTATGCTTGCCTTGTCATATTTGTTGTCAATATTCTTTTAGGGTGGACCGCCCTGTTTCTAAATACTGGAACCATAGACATGAATGAAGAGTATATCTCTATGTGATCTCTTCCATCATGTGCGGGTAACGAACACAGCATGGTATAGAATGAAAGTGTCATTTCTAGCTTTTACATAGGTTTCGATCTTTTACATGGAATACAATCTGCCTACTTGCTTTGTGTCGCACTACCAACACTCCACCCTTGAAGCTAAACATTACGCCACTCATAATTGCTTAGTTTATTTGTTCAAATACGAATTTCATATGATTCTAATGTTCCTACTTCAGTTTTGAAATGTGTGCCTGCCTATTATAGAGACTTAAGGGATTTGTATTTCTGTGTGTGGTCTGGTCAGCACGGTTGGGGAGGTGAACTTTGCATATGCAGGGGTTTATAGGGAGACACTCTCCGAGTTGAATCCGCAATGCATTCCATAGATAATCTGCCTACTTTTTATGTTTTCATGAATCTCAGATTCTGAATAGCATCATAATGATTATGAGCTTGCGCACATGAAAAGAATAAAGCAGAATAATGCCATTGTTGTCAAACTTGGCATTAAGAGACTGAAATCAAGTTTGGATGCAATGCAATGCAAACGCTCTCAACCTACAGATTCATGCTTAGAATATGTTCCTAACAGTGATTCTGAGCTAGAGGGAGACCTAAGTCAATGTAGCTCCCTAGTGGAGGAGTCATAGGAAGATGCCCTATCTTATTCACCCATCAAGGTACTTACTCTAACTTTCCAAGGTTACATTGCTTGCACATATATTGCAACTGATGCTTTGCATTGCTTCTACTTTGTTGAACTTCCATTAGCTTAGATTACACATTGTGTATGTGAATACGCCCTGCCTATCCATTTTCAGTACATATTCCATCTGTCATCATACCATATTTATCCATTCAAATGTTGTTCTTGTGTATCAGACGTTCAAAAGGAAGAGGGCGATTGCTGATCGTGGAGGAGCACAAGCAAAGTATTTGGAAAAGGTAGTGGCACCTGATAAATCAAATAGCCCATTAGGTGTAGTTGCAATATCACCTGACCCACAAAATACCCCAACTCTCGCAGACTCTAGCCCTACTACACTGGTCATTTCTGATGCCCCAACTTAGCAGACCCCAACTGCAGCAAAAAGTATGATTATGCCAGTTGACATAGCACCAGTTGTACACCGCAGAACCCCCATTCCAGCGAAGAGTACACCAAATCCAGTTGCCAAATCCCTTTTCGAACCAGAGAGAGCCCCAATTGCAGCAAATAGGACCCCTATTCCATTTCTTCCTAGTTTAGAAGACGAAGCTTATGTTGTTGTCAGGAACTTTGTGTGCATCTTTCCTTCATGGAAATATTATACCACAGACACAGAACAATTTCCAGTCTTCCTCCGCAACTTACGCGTAAGTAATTTACTAATGTTATTCATGGTCATTACTGCATATGTTTCTGCTGACAGAAGACACAAGATTTCATTCTTTTAAATAGGCGAGGAGCAAACTTGATTGTGATGATGAGGAAGGGTTGGTTGTGCTTTTCAAGCACTCGTTGATGAAGTATCGTTCCTAGCTGAGGCAAGCGCACTTTGATGGAAAGCCTCTGAACGAAATTTCTATAAAGTCTCTGGTGCTACATTTATCCGACGGTGACTGGAATAATCTTGTTACACATTGGTCTTGGCTGCAGCATAAGGTACTGTCTATGATATCACATCACAATTTGGACTACATTTCTGCATTTTCCTTAATGTCTCACTTGTACGAAAACTGTTAGCAGAAGAACATTCGTTCTCAAGGGACCGCAGAATCTCACAACTATACTGCACACTGCATTGCTCTTGTGAGTACCTCTTGCCCTGTATGACCATACTTACTTTCATAGTTGTTTGATTATGTAGCATCACTGCACATGTTAGCCTCGTAATCGTCCATTTGGTGGACATTATAAGATCTATATGGACTCTTACATAAATTTAGAATCAACCCAATGCTTTTGAAGAGGTTTAGCTCTATAGTCCTCTTGTAAGGACTGAACGTGGTCTATCATTGTACTTACATTAACAGCTACTCCCTCCGTCCCATAATATAAGAACGTTTTGTATAGTACACCAATGTTCAAAACACTCTTGTATTATGGAAAGAGGGATTGGTTCATTTTGTAGCATTCTGCATCTTATCTCCCTCGCCCACCATTTACTAAAAAATATCAGATCTATATTTAATCTTACCAACAAGTAGAATACACAGACAATGCCAGTGCAGAAGTGTAGCCCATTGCTCTTGTCAGCACATTTTGTCCTGTAACGCTTGTACTTCCAGGGATTGGTAGTTGATTATGTAGCATCAATCTGCATCTTATCTTCATTATCCTCTATCCCTTCCAGTATTATCATATCTATAATTACTCTCTACAAAATATAGAGTACAGGCAATGCTTATGAAGAAGATTCTGTGCTGAAATTCTTGAGTTATCCTTCCCTTGACATGGAGAAGGGCATTATAAAGCCGGTGTTAACTGTTAATGTAAGTCAGTCCTTCTAAAGCCTTTATCCTCAACTGTTGTTTAATTTTCTCATACTCCCTCTCGTTTACTCCTGTTTAGTTTGCTATTTCTACCAAAATGCATGTTCGTAAGAACCGTAAGTTCTAAGTTTTACTTGTAAAACCAAATTCCTTATTCATACCATGCACATTACTTAATATTCCCTATATGTATGCTTGTTTTTGTGGATCTATAATCCAGTGTGTGGTGAAGCAGCCCACGTTTGCACCTTGTCATCTCCTGTTTTATCTTACTGATGTGGCTGATGATATAAACAACATGCCATGCACATTATCCAAAATAGATACAATGATTTTCTTTGCCCTTCATCTATGCTTGTTATGTTGACATGGTAATCCAGTAGTGTCGTGAAGCTCCCCACATTATGAACAATGCCAAATCATGCTATTGATATTTTGAACTTACTCTTTATTTTCTAATTTGAAATTGGATAGAATTGAAAGAACAGTTATCATCTTTGTTTATACATGTGCAAAACCTGTCATCTCTCTGCTTTGTTTCAGGGTGATATGCCTGATGGCATGGACAAGTCTGCTGAAGGCTGTGAGATAAACCCAGCATATATTGCAGCAAAGAAGGCAAAACATCTTGAAGATAGCGAGACAACCCCAAAGTCTTGTCTTGATGTAGTGTTCAAGTTACTTGAGACTAACAGTCAGACAAGCGCATAGAATTCATTGTCTGAATCAGTTCGACTTCTTCAGTCCCAAGTTCTAGCAGAAAGGCATTCTACAACTCAACTTCAACTTAAAGTCCTATCTCTATGGAAGGTCGCGGAGAACACAATGAGAACCTCATCGCTAAACAGCTACACCTGGAAGCTATGACCGACATGCTAGGTCGGTCTCACAGCCTTGCTCAGCAGCTTGCGTAGTAGTGCCCCCGCAAGGCTAACCTTTCTTGAACTGTCTTGGAAGTGGTCTCGATTCAGTATTATTTTGGTACGCTGCAATGGTGCCCAGCTTTTGTAATATGCTTCTTCGTTGCGCTTTATGATCACTGGTGGCGAACTTCGATGCCCACTAGATGTAATATACCTTAAATCCTTTATTGTATAGTGTAGGTTTATTCTTAGTTACTATGCCGTAATTTCTTTATTGTATAGAGTAGGTTTGTTCTTAATTCCTACTGGTTATTGCCATCATTCGCTATCTGAAAAAAATCACATGTAGCCGACCGGACCGAAACATTCGACTCTAACGAGCAAGGTTTGTGGCGGGCCACAATTGGGCCGGCCTGCGTCTTTCTTGGGCCCAAATGATTGGGGCCTTCACACATTGCGCCAGGCCCAAACTTACACCGGCCTATATTTTAGTTGGGCCTTTTGTCGACCCAGCGCTTAGTTTGGCCCAGGTAGCGTCGGTCCATTAACAGGCTGAATATTGTAGTGGCCTGTTACGGCCGAGATGAAACCATGGGCCTTTAGCAGGCCAAAATGCATGTCGGGCCTCAATTTTCACTAGGCCGTTTTGGGCCTTCAGTAGGCCGAAATGTAGACCGGGTCGTTTTGGGCCCAGTTAGCTCATGGGCCGTTACCAGGCCGAAACATATCTCAGGACTTAGTTGGCCCACTGATATCATGGGGCATTAAGAGGCCGAAAGCTTAGCATAGGCATCAACGGGCCGAATTACGCGACAGGCCTTTAACAGGCCCAAACTCACGTTGGGCTTAACTGTTGCCACCTTTAGCACGGGCTGTTAGTGGGCCCGATGTCCTATCGGACCATATATGGCCCATGGGCAGCACGGGCCATTCCCAGGCCAAAAGTCACACCGGGCTGAAATGGGCCCATGTCTACATCAGGCCTCTAACAGGCCGAAAGTAACTGGGCTATAGTTGGGCCCAAATATTCGGCGAACAATTAACGGGTCAGATCTGGCTTCGGGCCGCAAATGGGCCCAAATATTAGGCAAGCAATTAACAGGCCAGATCTGGCTTCGGGCCGTAAATGGGCCCAAATATTGGGCGAACAATTAACGAGCCAGATCTGGCTTCAGGCCATAAATGGGCCTTTATTAAGCAGGTCGTTATTGGGCTAGTCCACTAGTACCTGATTAAGTTCTACGGGCCTTTGACTGGGCCAGCCTTTTTAACCTATATCGGCTTCTGTTGGGCCCAGCCACATGTCGACGTATCATAGGCATGTCTCCTCCAATGGACGGGCGACATCTGGCCCACTGACGAGCCGACATCTGGCCCAAATATTGGCCAATCCGAATTTTACACGTGGAAATTTCCCATTGGTTAGGGCTGTTAACGGGTTATCGGATCCAAAATCCGACCCGATAGCTTAACGTCGTTCCGTTACGGTGGATGCCACGTGTCGGTCACCCTTGACGAAAGCACTTCTATGACGCGCTATTTATCTTCATGGAAGTGGACACTTCCGTGATGATAATTTTGGTAATGTCATGGAACACTTCTACGACAGCACAGGTATGACTATCTTGATTCTGTCATAAAATCGTCATGGATGTACATGCATGACAAAAAAGCGACCTACTGTGACAAGCTCGTATCATCACGGAAGTGTATTTTTTTGTAGTGATACTCAGGGACAACACTTATATCTTGAAATTTAGTGAGAGATCATCTTATAATGCTACCGTTGATCTATGCAAAATAAGATTCATAAAGGATAAACATCACATGCAATCAATATAAGTGATATGATATGGCCATCATCATCTTGTGCCTTTGATCTCCATCTTCAAATCACCGTCATGATCACAGTCATCACCGGCACGACACCTTGATCTCCATCGTAGCATCGTTGTCATCTCGCCAACTATTGCTTCTACGACTATCGCTACCGCTTAGTGATAAAGTAAAGCAATTACATGGCGATTACATTTCATACAATAAAGCCACAACCATATGGCTCCTGCCAGATGCCGATAACACCGTTACAAAACATGATCATCTCATACAATAAAATTTAGCATCATGTCTTGACCATATCACATCACAACATGCCCTGCAAAAACAAGTTAGACGTCCTCTAATTTGTTGTTGCAAGTTTTACATGGATGTTACGGGCTTAGCAAGAACCGTTCTTACCTATGCATCAAAAACCACAACGCGGTATAGTGATTTATTTTTGATCTTCAGAAAGAACCCTGTTCATTGAATCCGATTCAACTGAAGTTGGAGAAACTGACAACCACCAGCCATCTGTGTGCGAAGCACGTCGGTACAACCAGTGTCGCGTAAGCGTACGTGTAATGTCGGTATGGGCTGCTTCATCCAACAATACCGCCAAATCAAGAATCAACTAGTGATGGAAAGCAATATGTATATACCCACACCCCCAACTCCTTTGTGTTCTACTCGTGCATATAACATCTACGCATAAACCCGGCTCTGATGCCACTATTGGAAAACGTAGTAATTTCAAAAAAATTCCTACGCACACGCAAGATCATGGTAATGCATAGCAACGAGAGGGGAGAGTGCTTTCCACATACCCTCCTAGACCGTAAGCGGAAGCGTTATGACAACGCGGTTGATGTAGTCATACGTCTTCGTGATCAACCGATCCTAGTACCGAATGTACGACAACTCCGCGATCTGCACACGTTCGGCTCGGTGATGTCCCACGAACTCACAATCCAGTAGAGCTTCGAGGGAGAGCTTCCTCAGGACGATGGCGCGATGACGGTGATGATGAAGTTACCAGCGCATGGCTTCGTCTAAACACTGCAACGATATGACCTAGGTGGAATATGGTGGAGGGGGGCACCGCACACGGCTTGGAACAACTAACTTGTGTGTTCTAGGGTGCCCCCTGCCCCCGTATATAAAGGAGCAAGGGGGAGGCCGACCGGCCCTAGTGGCTTCCAAGGAGAGGAGGAATCCTCCTCCTATTAGGAGTTGGATTCATCCTTTCCTAGTCCTACTAGGAATGGGGAAGGGGGAAGGAAAGAGAGGGAGAGGGAGAGGGAAAGAGGGGTCGCGGCCCCTCCCATAGTCCTATTCGGACTCCCCTTGGGAGGCGCCACCTCCTGGGCTGCTGCCCTCTCTCTCCCCTAAGGCCCACTAAGGCCCAATACTTCCCCGAGGGGTTCCGGTAACCCCTCCGGCACTCTGGTTTTCTCCGAAATTAACCGGAACACTTCTGGTGTCCGAATAGAGCCGTCCAATATATCGATCTTTATTTATAGGCCATTTCGAGACTCCTCGTAATGTCCATGATCATATCCGGGACTCCTAACTATCTTCGGTACATCAAAACACATAAACTCGTAATACCGATTGTCACCAAACGTTAAGCGTGCGGACCCTACGGGTTTGAGAACTATGTAGACATGACTGAGACATGTCTCCGGTCAATAACCAATAGTGGAACCTGGATCCTCATATTGGCTCCTACATATTCTACGAAGATCTTTATTGGCCAAACCGCATAACAACATACGTTGTTCTCTTTGTCATCGGTATGTTACTTCTCCGAGATTCGATCGTCGGTATCTCAGTACCTAGTTCAATCTTGTAACCGGAAAGTCTCTTTACTCGTTCCGTAAAGCTACATCCTATAACTAACTTATTAGCTACATTGCTTGCAAGGCTTATAGTGATGTACATTACCGAGAGGGCCGAGAGATACCTCTCCGACAATCGGAGTGACAAATCCTAATCTTGTTCTATGCCAACTCAACAAACACCATTGGAGACACCTATAGAGCACCTTTATAATCACCCAGTTACGTTGTGACTTTGGTAGCAGACAAAGTGTTCCTCCGGTATTCGGGAGTTTCATGATCAAATAGTCATAGGAACATGTATAAGTTATGGAGAACGCAATAGCAACAAACTAAACGATCATCATGCTAACCTAATGGATGGGTCAAGTCAATCACATCATTCTCTAATGATGTTGTAACACCCACGATGCGGCTATATCTCACACGTGTCAAAGCACGACTTAGAGGCATAACCGCATTGTAAGCAATGTTGCAAGTGAGGTAATCTTCACACAACCCATGTAATACATAAGGGAAAGAGATACATAGTTGGCTTACAATCGCCACTTCACACAATACATGAATAAAGCATTACATCATCCAGATACAATCAAGGTCCGACTACGGAACCAAAATAAAAGAAGACTACCCCAAATGCTACACAGATCCCCGATCGTCCCAACTGGGCTCCACTACTGATCAACTGGAAACGGAACAACATAACGAACTTGATCTTCATCTAGCTCCTCCTTGAGCTTGGTTGCGTCACCTGCACGGTTCAACGGCACCTGCAAGCTGGTTTTGGAAGTATCTGTGAGTCACGGGGACTCAGCAATCTCACGCCCTCGCGATCAAGACTATTTAAGCTTATGGGTAAGGTAAAGGTATGAGGTGGAGCAGCAGCAAGCGACTAGCATATTTGGTGGCTAACATATACACAAAAGAGAGCGAGACGAGAAGGCAAAGGCACGGTCGAACAACTATGATCAAGAAGTGATCCTAGAACAACCTACGTCAAGCATTACTCCAACACTGTTTTCACTTCCCGGACTCCGCCGAGAAAAGACCATCATGGTTACACACGCGGTTGATGCATTTTAATTAAGTTAAGTTTCAGGTTGTCTACAACCGGACATTAACAAATTCCCATCTGCCCATAACCACGGGCACGGATTTCCAAAGTTCATAACCCTGCAGGGGTGTCCCAACTTAGCCCATCACAAGCTCTCACGGTCAACGAAGGATATTCCTTCTCCCAAGACGATCCGATCAGACTTGGAGTCCCGGTTACAAGACATTTCGACATTGGTAAAACCAGACTAGCAAAGCCACCCAGATGTGCCGACAAATCCCGATAGGAGCTGCACATATCTCGTTCTCAAGGCACACCGGATGAGCCAGACATCGGGTAGGCCAGCCCAGAGTTGCCCCTGGTAGCTCCGGACATCGCTCAGTTTGGACCAACACTCAGAGGAGCACTGGCCCGGGGGGTTTAAATAAAGATGACCCTTGGGCAGACCTACCCAAGGGAAAGAAAAGGCTAGGTGGGAAATGGTAAAACCAATGTTGGGCCTTGATGGAGGAGTTTTATTCAAGGCGAACTGTCAAGGGGTTCCCATTACAACCCAACCGTGTAAGGAACGCAAAATCAAGGAACTTAACACCGGTATGACGGAAACTAGGGCGGCAAGAGTGGAACAAAACACCAGGCATAAGGTCGATCCTTCCACCCTTTATTAAGTATACAGATGCATTAATATAATAAGAGATATCGTGATATCCTAACAACAATCCATGTTCCAACATGGAACAACTCCAATCTTCACCTCCAACTAGCAACGCTATAAGAGGGGCTGAGCAAAGCGGTAACATAGCCAAACAACGGTTTGCTAGGACAAGGTGGGTTAGAGGCTTGACATGGTAATATGGGAGGCATGATAAAGCAAGTGGTAGGTATCGCGACATAGGCATAGCAAAAGAGCGAGCAACAAGCAAGCAAAGATAGAAGTGATTTCGAGGGTATGGTCATCTTGCCTGAGATCCCGCAAGGAAGAAGAACGAGTCCATGAAGAAGACAAACCGAAGCTAACGCGAGAAGTAACCCGGAAAAGAAGCAAACAACATAGTAACCAACCTTCACATAAGCATGGCACGATGCGCAAACAAGTATGATGCATGTCCGGTTTAATGAGGCATGGCATGGCAAAGTGCACAAACAACACTACAAGTTAAGTGGAGCTCAATATGCAACTCCGTTGCATATTGACGAAACACCACATGACTTATTTAGTTCGAACTTGTTTATGTACCCAACAATATTAAATGTTGTTAGCATGGCAAGAGGTGAAGTATAATGAAACTATCTATCTAGGCAAGTTTAAATGAGGCCGGAACAACAAAATAACAAGTCCGGAAACTCCTCATGTGCATATTTTAGCATAGGTACTGATCTGCCCTAAACACAATTTTAGAGTTGTTAAACATGCAAAGCAAATACACCATGTTAAACTAGGCATTTCTCTACCCCATTTACATATAAATTTTATTAAATTCCGAGTAACGGTTATTTAGCTATGAAATAAATCATTTTAGCATGGCATATGGATAAAATTACACAAACAGCATTTTAGACATTTTAAACATAGATGAAACTGACATATTATGAAACTAGACACAATTTTAAGCATTTTTCATATATAAATTGTTTTAATCCGATGCACGGATAATTAGTTATTAAATGCATGAACAACAAGAGGTAATCTGTAAATGTGCAGTTTTCTGTAAATAGCAAAATTTGTTCATAGCAGAAAAATATATATATCGGGCCGAATCTGTTCTTGGGCCAACAGAGAGGCGCTGGGGAGCAGCTCACCCCTTGGGCTTCGGCCCGGTTCGCTGGAGAGGCTTGTGGATCTGGCGGCCCATGGCGATGGCAATGCAGAGGCGGGCGCTGGGCCTTGCAGGTTTGGGCCGCGGGCAGGCTGCAGTGGGCCGACCCATGAAGGCAAGGCGAAGGCGTGGGCCACGAGCGCGAAGAGGAAGCAGGGAAGCGATGCGGTCAACGGGTGCGGCGAGGCCCTCGTCTCTTCGTTCGAATCAGGAGAAGCACGCGCGACAGCGCGAGAGGAACCGGGCGGAGGTGAGGAACCCTTGGCGCGAATCCATGGAGATGCTGGACGCCGGTGATGGGGCGCAGGGGTCTAGGACCCGTGAGGAGAAGAGGGGCGGCCATGGCGTTCCTGGGGCTTGGCCGGCTCGATGAAGACGAGAAGCAGCGGGTCAACGCAGGCGGCGGCTCGCTGCAACGCAGGGACGAGGCGGCGCTATACTTGGCGCTATCTCCGGTGACGCGAGAAAAGCGAGGGAGGCCGGAGAACGTGCTTGGACGGCACCGGTGCAGGGACGACGCTGGGACAGACTTGGTGCGGCGGAGCTCGTGGCCATGGCGAGCAGAGCACCTGCAAAGGGGAAGAGAGAGGTCAGGGACGGGCGAGAGGAGAGGAAGCACGGGAAGGAGAGGGGCGGCACTGTTCCTGGTGGAAGAGAGAGGAGGCAGGGGCTTCGGGAGAGCGAGGAGGATCTCCACTCCTCTGGATCAAAGAGGGAGGTTGAGGCTCTCGATCCAATCGGTATCGAGCGCGGGGTCGATCTGAGAGGGAGAGGTGGGGGTTGCTGGTTGGATCGACACTGAATACAAGGAAAGTGGCAGTGGCGTGGGGAATGGGATGGATGGGACAAGGTGGAGAATTTTTAGGGTTGTCCAAAATGACTAAGAGTGGACTACAAATAGTAAGTCAGATCAGCTTAGGCCGGTTAGGTCTCTCCGATCGTAATCAGACGGTCGCGAGTAAAATAGCTAGGGAGTCCAAAAGAGAAAGCGATGATGATTTAGGGATGTTTGGGGATGATCTGGACCCGACGGTAGTGGTAGTCCGGGTCGGGTCCGGGACAACTATCGGACGCGCGCGCGAGGAGGGTCGATGCACTATGCAGAGAGGGTTTCGGGGTCTGGCGGTTGATAGCGGACTGTGCAGAAACCTTTGGGCTAAGAAGAGGGAGACCCGGCGACTGTTTCCGGAGACCGAAACCGTCCGACGTTTCACCGACTATAATGTCGCTATAGTTATCCGTTTGGCTATCAAACGAACTCCGAATGCGATGAAACTTGATAGGCAGTCTATCTACACTATGATAAGACCACACGCCAACTTTTAGCCCAATCCGAGACCAATTTTCGGCCACTTATAAAATAATATTTCGAACATGCCGCGAGCGCGTGCAAGTGTGGTTGGGCTCAGAACGGTCAACGGAGAGGACGAGGCGACCGGGACGGATGCAAGTTTTGAAAACATGATGATGCAATGCACATGATGACATGACAAAATGCAACACGCAAGCGAATGACACGGCAAAGACAACGAATAACTGGAAGACACCTGGCACAACGGTCTCGGTGCGTCACAACACTCCACCACTACGAGAGGATCTCGTCCCGAGATCTAGAATGGCACCGGAGGGGAAAAGAAGAGGAAGATAAGAGGTAAAACTAAGTTGCTTATTTGACAAACGAGTGAAACCAAAGAACCTTGAGAGGTTAAGCCATTTCAAGAAAAGGATACAACGGAGATAAACAAAGTTGAGAGCACTTCGTTAGGAAGGAGGAATAAGGGAGAACAAATTCGGGCAGCACTCCGGTTGAAAAGTGATATGAAACTTGATAAGATGAAAAGAAGTTGAGCGGAGAGGTGCAATACTCCGGTTAAATGGATAAGCAAAGGAAAGAACACCATTCGAGATGATGGAGAAGTGAGAAACATCACAATGCCTCTGGAACAAATGTAGGAATGCAATCAAAAGAACGGAGGAGAAAACCACATCTTCTACCTCAAATGAGCTTGGAAAAAAATCCTCTTTAGGAGAAGGGTCGAACGAAGATAACAAAGAAAAAACAAGGTTGTAGTGGGCTTATGGAGAACATCTCAAAACTAAGAGGTGAAATTCTGCCACTAACGGAAACAATAGATTGGATTGGTATGAACAAGGAGACGAGAAAACTTATCTCACCGGGAGGATAAATGAAGAACTTGGGTCATTTATAAGCACCATAAATAGAACAATCCTTAGGGAAGGCTTTAGGTGAAATATAACCCAAGATAACTCCAAGAAGAGATTGATGGATTTAAAATACCTCATTCTTAACAACATGTGAATCATGAAACATGAACTCAAATTATCAAGAATGGCATAATACCACATCCGATGATACGGTAGAAAGAATTGCACTCCGGATATCAAGATGAAGAATGCTTGAGCTCCTCTGAAAAGAATCTTGATGAACACTTCGAGAAGGAATTAAATTCTTTATGAACCAACATGTAGAGCCTCCATGAAAAATGCCGGTAATAAAAGAATGATCAAACGAGAGGAAAGATAAGATGAAAACACAAGGTGAAGCCTTGCAATGATTAGATGGATCTTTGTGATGGTTAGAGCTTGGAACTCCGGGAAAGGAAAAGATGAAACAATTGAAACCTAGAATTTTTTATGAACCTCCGGAATAAGGAGTTGAATACACTCGATGAAACAAGAATAAGAATTACATTATGCTTATCCTTCACCAATTTAAATGATGACAAGCAATGGATTTGCCATACTACTTATTCTCGTAGAAAGTTTAAGATAGATATTGCGCAACTTGGAAAGGTCTTCAACGAACCATCGGTAGGATTGAAACAACGAATAAATAAATATGATAAAGGAGGAAGAGAAATCTTGAACGAAACACCGTAAGAATTGAAAATGAACGAAGTAAAGGGATGTATCACCGGTAAGAATTATGAAATGAATGAAGATACTTGAGAGAATCTAGATACATGTGAATGAAGGGATCACAAACTGATTAGAGATCACTTGAACGATGCACCGGTAAGATTTGGATAACTAGAGCTGAAAGCTGGAATGAATAATTCTGAGATGATGGGCTCCGGATAATCACACTGAAAAATACTCCAGAATTACTCCTGAAGGGTGAAAAGAATTCTCACAATCAAAAACAATAATGAGAGGATGACACGAATCTAGAGCCATGGATCCTTGAGAGAACAGATAAGATATGGAGGAAAACTCTTCTTCGGTCTTCAAATGTTGAGAATGATGACGAGAACCACTTCTGAGAATTGTTGAGGCACTCCGGGATGATGAATTTAAAGGATGAGCCAAACAATGAAAAGAATTTGAAAGATCTTGTAGAAAGACATTTGAATAATGAGAAATCATTCTTACATCAACTTTGAAATGAATTTGAGAATAACTCCGGTAAAATTAGAAGTGTCAGGTAAGATCCTGGAAAAACACCTGTGGGTTAGGGCCCACTCAAAAGATACACCGTTGAAATGATTACTTGAAAAGGAGAATGCACCGGTTGAATTAAATGGTTTGAATGCGATAACATCCTCGAAAGAGCTTGAACGAAAAGAGAGTGGAAACATGAATCTTCTGAGCTATCTTCGGCACTCCGGAACAAATGTATAGCGGGAGGTGAATGATTAAGAGGTGCACCCGCATGAGAAGGCATTTGAAACGAGGAAAGGAATATGATCAACACTAAAAGCTTGAATTGAGTTCACCGGAGAAGAAAGAGAATGAATAATGATGAACTTGAGGTTCCGTTAGGATCTTCATGAGAATCACCGGGTAAGAGCATTGACGGAAAAGAATGGAGAGACTTCATAATCATAAGATAGATACTTGATAAAGGAATCTAGATCCTTGAAGGAAAAGGGTGGGAGGGCGGGAAACACAAAGGCAGCTTGGGACATATAAAATGAGCACCGTTGAGAAGAAATGATAATTGGTCTTGCGGATGTTGAGATGATCGGATCCACTTGAAGAGAAAACACAGCGGTTGAAAAGGAATTGAAATGACAAACTTGAAGATCGAGAGGGCTTAGTATTCACATAGAGGTATGAGAACACCACTTAGGAAAGGTTTGGAATCCACATTTGACTTTCAAGCAACTCGAATACCACAACTCCAAACAAAAACAAAGGATTGGCTTGCAGAATAAGCCGGAACAAACATATGATAGAGATTTCGTCCGAAGTTTTCGTGGTGGGGCCCACACGGGCTCAATCATACAACACCATCATGTACAAGATAGTGCACATGACATATGATGTGTCCCCGAGTCCGCATAGCCAAGGACTCTTTAAGACACAACGAGACCACTGTAAAACCAACCGTGGATAGGCGGACCACTAGATGTCGAACCCCAATTTCATATCATACATCTGTCGGAAAGATATCCTAAGAACTACTTGAATTCCCACTTATAAACTCCTGAAACTTTCCGGTTATGCAATCAGGTGTTGGGGATACAGGGGAAGCATAATATCTCACCCAAAACTAACAAATCCTACATCCAGGTATATCCATCCTTCAACACATAACCAAGAAACCTTCGGAAATCATTTACCTCAACCTTTGAAAAGCATCCGTTATACGAGTTATGGCAATACTCCCGAACTCCCGCCCCAGTACAGGGTGGCATCGAGGTTATCTCACCAACAACTTCATAAAAGAGATTTTCGATGTCGGCGAAAAGCTCAGGTATTCCAGAATTGCGACAATAAAATTGTGACGACAACTCTACGTCAGGATGCCTCACCAGAGCGACGAAGGGACTGAGGAGTAAAAAGAATCCTACTCTTCGATATATATATATATATATATATATATTCTTATAAGACTCAAAACATATTTCTAGACTCAACAACGCCAACGATTTGATCATGCAGGGGGCTCCTAAGTCGGGGAAGGCTCTGATTACCAACTTGTAACGCCCACGATGCGGCTATATCTCCCACGTGTCGAAGCACGACTTAGAGGCATAACCGCATTGTAAGCAATGTTGCAAGTGAGGTAATCTTCACACAACCCATGTAATACATAAGGGAAAGAGATACATAGTTGGCTTACAATCGCCACTTCACACAATACATGAATAAAGCATTACATCATCCAGACACAATCAAGGTCCGACTACGGAACCAAAATAAAAGAAGACTACCCCAAATACTACACAGATCCCCGACCGTCCCAACTGGGCTCCACTACTGATCAACTGGAAACAGAACAACATAACAAACTCGATCTTCATCTAGCTCCTCCTTGAGCTTGGTTGCGTCACCTACACGGTTCAACGGCACCTGCAAGCTGGTTTTGGAAGTATCTGTGAGTCACGGGGACTCAGCAATCTCACGCCCTCGCGATCAAGACTATTTAAGCTTATGGGTAAGGTAAAGGTATGAGGTGGAGCAGCAGCAAGCGACTAGCATATTTGGTGGCTAACATATACACAAAAGAGAGCGAGACGAGAAGGCAAAGGCACGGTCGAACAACTATGATCAAGAAGTGATCCTAGAACAACCTACGTCAAGCATTACTCCAACACCGTTTTCACTTCCCGGACTCCGCCGAGAAAAGACCATCATGGTTACACACGCGGTTGATGCATTTTAATTAAGTTAAGTTTCAGGTTCTCTACAACTGGACATTAACAAATTCCCATCTGCCCATATCCGGGGGCACGGCTTTCAAAAGTTCATAACCCTGCAGGGGTGTCCCATCTTAGCACATCACAAGCTCTCACGGTCAACGAAGGATATTCCTTCTCCCAAGACGATCTGATCAGACTTGGAGTCCCGGTTACAAGACCAGCAAAGCCACCCAGATGTTCCGACAAATCCCGATAGGAGCTGCACATATCTCGTTCTCAGGGCACACCGGATGAGCCAGACGTCGGGTAGGCCAGCCCAGAGTTGCCCCTGGTAGCTCCGGACATCGCTTAGTTTGGACCAATACTCAGAGGAGCACTGGGCCGGGGGGGTTTAAATAAAGATGACCCTTGGGCGGGCCTACCCAAGGGAAAGAAAAGGCTAGGTGGCAAATGGTAAAACCAATGTTGGGCCTTGCTGGAGGAGTTTTATTCAAGGCGAACTGTCAAGGGGTTCCCATTATAACCAAGCCGTGTAAGGAATGCAAAATCAAGGAACATAACACCGGTATGACGGAAACTAGGGCGGCAAGAGTGGAATAAAATACTAGGCATAAGGCCGAGCCATCCACCCTTTACCAAGTATATACATGCATTAATATAATAAGAGATATCGTGATATCCCAACAACAATCCATGTTCCAACATGGAACAACTCCAATCTTCACCTGCAACTAGCAATGCTATAAGAGGGGCTGAGCAAAGTGATAACATAGCCAAACAACGGTTTGCTAGGACAAGGTGGGTTAGAGGCTTGACATGGCAATATGGGAGGCATGATAAAGCAAGTGGTAGCTATCGCGACATTGGCATAGCAAAAGAGCGAGCAACTAGGAAGCAAAGATAGAAGTGATTTCGAGGGTATGGTCATCTTGCCTGAGATCCCGCAAGGAAGAAGAACGAGTCCATGAAGAAGACAAAAGGACGTAGTCGTACGGATCCTCACAACTCCGGAACGAAACCGAAGCTAACGCGAGAAGTAACCCGGAAAGAAGCAAAAAACATAGTAAACAACCATCACATAAGCATGGCACGATGCGCAAACAAGTATGATGCATGTCCGGTTTAATGAGGCATGATATGGTAATGTGCACAAACAACAGTACAAGTTAAGTGGAGCTGAATATGCAACTCCGTTGCATATTGATGAACCACCACGTGACTTATTTAGTTCAAACTTGTTTATGTACCCAACAATATTAAATGTTGTTAGCATGGCAAGAGGTGAAGCATAATGAAACTATCTATCTAGGCAAGTTTAAATGAGGCCGGAACAACAAAACAACAAGTCCAGAAACTCCTCATGTGCATATTTTAGGTTTGGTACTGATCTGCCCTAAACACAATTTTAGAGTTTTTAAACATGCAAAGCAAATACACCATGTTAAACTAGGCATTTTTCTACCCCATTTACATATAAAGTTTATTAAATTCCGAGTAACGGTTATTTAGCAATGAAATAAATCATTTTAGCATGGCATATGGACAAAATTACACAAACAGCATTTTAATAATTTCTAACATAGATGAAAGTGACATATTATAAAACTAGACACAATTTTAAGCATTATTCATATATAAATTGTTTTAATCCGATGCAAGGTTAATTAGTTATTAAATGCATGAATAGCAAGGGGTAATTTGTAAATGTGCAGTTTTTCTGTAAATAGCAAAATTCGTTCATAGCAGAAAAAAAAAATATCCGGCCGAAACTGTTCTTGGGCCAACAGAGGGCGCTGGGGAGCAGCTCACCCCTTGGGCTTCGGCTCGGTTCGCTGGAGAGGCTTGTGGATCAGGCGGCCCATGGCGATGGCAACGCAGAGGCAGGCGCTGGGCCTTGCAGGTCTGGGCCACGGGCAGGCTATAGTGGGCCGACCCATGAAGGCAAGGCGAAGGCGTGGGCCACGGGCGCGAAGTGGAAGCAGAGAAGCGATGCGGTCAACGGGTGCGGCAAGGCCCTCGTCTCCTTGTTTGAATCAGGGGAAGCAAGGCGACGCGCGAGAGGAACCGGGCGGAGGTGAGGAACCCTTGGCGCGAATCCATGGCGATGCCGGACGCCGGTGACGGGGCGCAGGGGTCCAGGACCCGTGAGGAGAAGAGGGGCAGCCATGGCGTTCCTAGGGCTTGGCCAGCTCGATGAAGACAAGCAGCAGCGGGTCAACGCAGGCGGCGGCTCACTGCAACGCAGGGACGAGGCGTTGTTGTACTTGGCACGATCTCCGGTGACGCGGGAAAAGCAAGGGAGGTTGGAGAACGTGCTTGGACGGCACCGGTGCAGGACGACGCGGGGACGGACTTGGTGCGGCGGAGCTCGGGGCCATGGCGAGCGGAGCACCTGCGGTCAGGGATGAGCGAGATGAGAGGAAGCATGGGAAGGATAGGGGTGGCACTGTTCCTGGTGGACGAGACAGGAGGCAGGGGCTTCAGGAGAGCGAGGAGGACCTCCACACCTCTGGATCGAAGAGGGAGGAGGAGGCTCTCGATCCAATCGGGATCGAGCGCGGGGTCGATCTGAGAGGGAGAGGTGGGGGTTGCTGGTTGGATCAACGCTGAATACAAGGAAAGTGGCGGCGGCGTGGGGAATGGGATGGATGGGACAAGGTGGAGAATTTTTAGGGTTGTCCAAAATGACTAAGGGTGGACTATAAATAGTAAGTCAGATCAGCTTAGGGTGGTTAGGTCTCTCCGATAGTAATCAGATGGTCGCGAATAAAATAGCTAGGGAGTCCAAAAGAGAAACCGATGATGATTAAGGGATGTTTGGGGATGATCCGGACCCAACGGTAGCGATAGTCCGGGTCGGGTCCGGGACAGCTATCGGACGCGCGCGCGAGGAGGGTCGATGCACTGTGCAGAGAGGGTTTCTGGGTCTGGTGGTTGACAGCGAACTGTGCAGAAAGCTTTGGGCTGAGAAGAGAGAGAGACCTGGTGACTGTTTCCGGAGACCGAAACCGTCCGACGTTTGACCAACTATAATGTCGATATAGTTATCCGTTGGGCTATCAAACGAACTCCGAATGCGATGAAACTTGATAGGCGGTCTATCTACACTATAATAAGACCACACGCCAACTTTCAACCTAATCCGAGAATTTTTTTCGCCCACTTATAAAATAATATTTCGGACATGCCGCGGGCGCGTGCAAGTGTGGTTGGGCTCAGAACGGACAACGGAGAGGACGAGGCGACCAGGACGGATGCAAGTTTTGAAAACATGATGATGCAATGCACATGATGACATGACAAGATGCAACACGCAAGGGAATGACACGACAAAGACAGCGAATAACTGGAAGACACCTGGCGCAACGGTCTCGGGGCGCCATAGATGTGATCCCATTAATTAAATGAAAACTCATGTCTATGGTTAGGAAACATAACCATCATTGATTCAACGAGCTAGCCAAGTAGAGGCAAACTAGTGACACTCTGTTTGTCTATGTATTCATGCATGTACTAACTTTCCGGTTAATACAATTCTAGCATGAATAATAAACATTTATCAGGATATAAGGAAATATAAATAACAACTTTATTATTGCCTCTAGGGCATATTTCCTTCACCTTCAACATGTGGTGCTTGCCCCCCATCTTTTCTAGCCAAAAATTCCGCACTAAGTAGAGATACTACTTATGCATCCAAAAATCCTTAAACCCAAATCATATTTTCAAGAGTCCACTATATCTACCTATATGTGGTATTCTTTTGTCGTTCTAAGCAAATTTGTATCTGCCATCTCTAATATTCAAAATAAATTAATCTTTTGTGTGCTTGTACCGCTCACGAGGCGGTGAGGGCTGGCCAATATTTTCCATGCTAGATGTGTTATTCTCACAATGAGTGTTTATTCACTTTATTGCACGAGAGTAAGGCAAAGGTATTAGGGATGCCCAGTCCAGAAATGCAAAAATGAATTTACTTTATGTTGTCAAATAATAAATTCCTTGGGAAGTGTTGGTATGGAGGGCACGCGTGGATACGGTTAGCCATGGAAAGTGAAAGTATGGTGGAAAAAGGAATAAACTTTATTTTCTTTTTGGGAACCGCCTATGATATATCTAGCATGGAAAGTGTTGGGAGCTCTAAGTCGTTTTCATTGGTGGGAAAAGTATTCCCCTCAAAATGTTGTTGTCTCTCAATTTTCGCTTTGAGCTCTGGCACCTCTACAAATCCCTACTTCCCTCTGCGAAGGGCCTATCTTTTACTTTTCAGTATTTACTTTTATGCAAACAGTCAAAGTATTCCTCTCTATTCCTTTTTATTTTCTCTTTTGGTAAGCATCATGTGGCGAGGAAAGTTCTAGGCACATATGTCCAGCTGAATATGGGTAGCATGAGTTATTATTGTTGACATCACCCTTGAGGTGAATACGTTGGGAAGCAAAACAATAAGCCCCTATCTTTCTATGTGTCCGGTTGAAATGTTTTGCTCATGTGTACAAGGTGAGTGTTAGCAATCATAGAAGACTATATGATGGTTGAGTATGTGGAGCTCTTACTTAAAATCTGTTGAATAAGTTGAATTGCAATTGCTTGGTGACTCAGAACATAGGTTGTTGGGTTTCAAGAGAATTCATTGTTTGAACCTTAACATGTGAATTGGTTGCCACTATAACATGAGAAGTTTCATAAGAAAGAATTGTTGTTATGACGCTAGGAAAAGTGATTGAAATTGTCATCGATCAAACTTATGAACTTTGCAAGCATTCACACTTCATAAAATATTTCTTTTATCATTTACCTACTCGAGGACAAGTAGGAATTAAGCTTGGGGATGCTGATACGTCTCCAACATATCTATAATTTATGAAGTATTCATGATGATATTTCATCATTCTTGGGTGTTTTACAATCATTTTTGGGACTAACCTATTGACCCAGTGCCATGTGCCAGTTGCTGTTTTTTGCTTGTTTTTTACATCACAGAAAATCAATATCAAACGGAGTCCAAACACCGCGAAACCTATTCATGGATTTTTTTATGGACCAGAGGGAACCCAATGGCCCATTGCAGCACCTGGGGGGTGCCTCGAGGGGGGCACAACCCACCAGGGCGCGCCAGGCCCACCTGGCGCGCCCAGGTGGGTTGTGCCCACCTCGGTGGCCTCCTGTACCCTTTCTTTGCACTATAAATTCCCAAATATTCCGAAACCCCTCGGGGTTAACCTAGATCAGAAGTTCCGCCGCCGCTGGGCTCCGTAGCCATCGAAAACCAATCTAGACCCGTTCCAGCACCCTGCTGGAGGGGGGAACCATCTCCGGTGGCCATCTTCATCATTCCGGCGGCCACCACGATGAGGAGGGAGTAGTCCACCCTCGAGGCTGACGGTTTGTAACAGTAGCTATGTTTTCAATCTCTCTCTCTCTCTCTCGTGATCTATATCATGGGCTTTGTTGATATTGTCTGATCATATGATGTTTCAACCCTCTATACTCTTGTTATGATGAATTGAATCTTTACCCTTCAAAGTTTTGTTTTGTCGGATTGAATATTCAGAGATGAGAACACATGATATATGTCTTGCGGTATGAATACTTGAGGTGACAATTGGGGTATCTTATTGATTCACTTGACATATGTTATGGCATTCAACTCGTGGATTCCCGCGGTGATATTGGGATAATCTATGCATAGGGGCTGATGCACATTTTTCTCTGGTACAAACTTCGGGGTCTCTTTGTAGTTCCTTGTGTGGATCGAGTGTTACGAATATGAATTTTCTTTGGTGCTATTCTAGTACGAACTCTAGGATAGATCGAACAGAAAGAATAGCTTTGAGGTAGTCTCGTACCCTACAAACAATATTTATCTTTTATTCTCCGCTAATAGGAACTCGGGAGTGATTCTTTATTACACTTTGAGGGATAATCATATGATCCAGCTATGTTAGCACTGTTGTGATATTGCACTAGCGAAATTACGGACCCTAGGCCTCATTTTTAAGCATTGCAACATCGTTTTTGTGCCCGTTTACTATTAGTGACCTTGATGTTTTTATAATTTCAGATTACAAAAACCAATATATACCATCCATATTACACTTTTATCACCATCTCATCGCCGAACTAGTGCACCTATACAATTTGCCATTGTATTGGGTCTATTGGGGACACAGGAGATTGCTTGTATTTGGTTGCAGGATCGTTTGAGAGAGACCATCTTCATCCTACACCTCTGATGGATTGATAAACCTTAGTTCATCCACTTGAGGGAAAATTGCTATAGTCCTACAAAACTCTGTGCTTGGAGGCCCAACACGTGTCGACAAGAATAAAGTTGCGTAGTAGACATAAGCTCCCACTAAGCTTCTGTATCTGGTACTGTCTTCCTGCCTCAAGGGTTTTCCCTCAGTGAGTGACACTTTTTCTGTGCTAGATAGTGGTGTTGGTGAAGTCTTACATCCTTGCAACCCAACTCTCCTTACTAGATCAGTAGCATACTTTTCCTGAGAGAGATGCAGACTGTCTCCATGTCTTTTTACTTCAATCCCCAGAAAGAAGTGTAGATCTCCCATATCCTTAAGAGCAGAGTCATCACTCAAATCCCTTAGCAGACATGACACAGCTTCATCAGATGAACTTGTGACAATGAAATCATCAATGTAAATAAGAACAAATATGGAGGTATTTGACTTATTGTAAATGAACAAGGATGTGTTAGATTTTGAAGGAAGAAAACCAAGTGCCTGCAGTTTCTGACTCAGTCATGAGTACCACTCCCTAGGATCCTGTTTCAGTCCATATAGAGCTTTGTCAAGCTTGCATACATAGGATGGTTTGCTTTTACTTTCAAACCCAGGAGGTTGCTTCGTATATACTTCCTCTTCCAAAACACCATGGAGGAACGCGTTCTATACATCTTGCTGTGTAAGGCACCATCCCCTGGAAACAACAATAGACAATACAAGGTGAATAGTGGCAGCTCTAACAACGGGACTAAAGTTGTCCTGATAGTCTATGCCATACCATTGTTTAAAGCCCTTTGCGACAAGTCTGGCCTTGTAGAGATCTATTGTTCCATCATATTTTCTCTTTATTCTGAAAACCAATTTGCAATCAATCAAATTTTTACCTCGCCGTGAGGGAACCAAATGCTATGTTTGATTTTTGTGTAGTGCCATGTATTCTTCTTCCATGGCCTTCTTCCATCGTGTATCGCTGAATGCCTCCTCGGGAGTTCTAGGTTCACCTATGGAACATGCCAAACCAAACTTCACAACTTGTTTGTAATTAACAAGTTCAATTACCCCTTTTTGTAGACGTGTACGCGGGACAGTAGTTGTAGGGAGCGCAGAAGATCCTGCTGGCACATGATTCTTACCTTCCTATGCTAGTTGATTCTTGCTCCCATAATTTGTCTGCTGACAAAATGCCTATGCACAGGAAGTATGTTAGGCTTAAATGTGTTTCCCATGTGATTCATGATGCTCTTGCTATGTTGCAATTCTTATCTTTTATGCGAGCATCATTGAAATCATCATGCCTAGCTTAAAAGGCATTAAAGAGATGCGCTTGTTGGGAGGCAACCCAACACTTTCACTTACTGTTTTTGCATGTTCACATGATTATTCTACTATATTGATCATGTTTTATATCTTTTGTTTCAATAAAGTGCCAAGTAAAGCCTTTGGGATCATGTTGGGTGATAGTTGATTTGACTTTGCTGAAAAACAGAAACTTTTGCGCTCACGAAAATAGGTCTCATTTTTAACAGAAGGTTGATTCTTTTTGCAGAAGTTTAATATACAAATTTCTCACGTGGTCATTGTTTTTTTCATAATTTTTAGATTAGCATAAGTATGGTGGTTATCCAGATCATGACAGACCGTTCTGTTTTTGACAGATTATGTTTTCAATGCATAGTTTGCTTGCTTTCTAATTTCTATGGCTTATATTGCTCAATATAAATTGTGGAAATGGTATTCTATAGTAGGAATTGTGTGGAAACAATTACTAATCTTGTCTTTGACAGTACCAAAGTGAAATGGTTTGCTCTTTATCATACTAACCTATCTCACGAAGTTCCGTTAAGTTTTGTGTGATTGAAGTTTTCAGTTTTGGGTGACATATTGATATGAGGAGAATAAGGAGTGAAAATACCCTAAGCTTGGGAATTCCCAAGGAACCCCAAGGTAATATTCAAGGAAGATCAAAGCAACTATGCTTGGGGATGCCCCGGAAGGCATCCCCTCTTTCGTCTTCACCCTTATCGGTAATCTCACTTGGAGCTATGTATTCATTCATCACATGATATGAGTTTTACTTGGAGCTTCATTTAATTTTGTTAGAATTTGCTTGCTGTTATTTATAATAATGTTTTGCATCTTTTATTTCAATAAAAGTGGCATTGATAGCCTTTGCCATGCTTATCTTGCAAGTATACATGTTGCTGTTTGAAAACAAAAAGTTTATTGATGTTGCAAAAATTCCCGAGGAAAGTAAGAATGTGATAAAATGTTGAAACTTTTTGCATAATAAGCTCTGATAAATTTCTATAGTGTGGTAGAATTTCATAATTTTTGTAGTTGAATAAGTATTAAAACTCTTGCATTCTTTACAGACTATACTGTTTTGGCAGATTGCTACTATGTTTGAATTGTTTGCACATGTTTGCTTGTTTAATGATTCTATTTGATGATATGAGTATTAAATATGCAGATGCATTTAGTATGAAATGTTGAATAATGATTTTAGTCTTTTGCTACAATACATAATGATAAGGTTTTTGCATTAGTCTATACTAACTTATCTCACGAGTTCTTGTTGAGTTTTGTGTGGATGAACCTTTTGAGATTTAGGAAAACCGTAATATGAGAGGAATTAAGGAGACACAAAAGCTCAAGATTGGGGATGCCCAAGTCATCCCAAGATAATATTTCAAGAAGTCTCAAGCATCTAAGCTTGGGGATGCCCCAGTAGGCATCCCACCTTTCTTCTTCAACAATTATCGGTTAGTATCGGTTGAGCCTAAGTTTTTGCTTCTTCACATGATGAGTGATATTCTTGGAATGTCATTTTATTTTAATTTTGCTTCTTGCTTTAATAAAATAATTAGATCTGAAAGTTTTTAAAAAAAAATATAGTCCTCAAATAGTTGCCAAGGAGGCCAAATAAGCGGCATTCACATCCCATCAACGAAGGTCTTTTCTATGTAATTTACTTATATCCTATGAGTAAATTATAGAATAAATTGATTATCATGAAATTGAAATCATATCATTCCTAGTGGTAGCTTCACATTGGATTTAGAAAGTGAAATCTTTTAAGGCTTGACAATCACAATATTGGTCATACAGGCAATCCACGAATAATTAGTATAAGGAAGAGAACTTTCACATACGAATACACTATCTTGGAAATATTTTGTGATTGTGAGTCCCCATAAAAATATTATATGCCAAAATTGTTTACATTGGACAAGGAAGACAACGTAATGGTTTATGTTGGTCCATATTCACATAGAAGTTATATTTTCGTAGATCCTTCAACATGTGATGCTTGCCCCCCATCTTTGCTAGCCAAAATTTCCGCACTAAGTAGAGATACTACTTGTGCATCCAAAACTCCTTAAACCCAAATCTTATTTTCAAGAGTCCACTATATCTACCTATATGCGGTATTCTTTTGCCGTTCTAAGAAAATTTGTATGTGCCATCTCTAATATTCAAAATAAATTTCTCTTTTGTGTGCTCGTACCGCTCGCGAGGCGGTGAGGGGTGGCCAATATTTTCCATGCTAGATGTGTTATTCTCACGATGAGTGTTTATTCACTTGTCATTACATGAGAGTAGGGCAAAGGTATTAGGGATGCCCAGTCCCAAAATGCAAAAATGAATTTACTTTATGTTGTCAAATAATAAATTCCTTGGGAAGTGTTGGTATGGAGGGCACCCGTGGATACGGTTAGCCATGGAAAGTGATAGTATGGTGGAAAAAGGAATAAACTTTATTTTCTTTTTGGGAACCGCCTATGATATATCTAGCATGGAAAGTGTTGGGAGCTCTAAGTCGTTTTCATTGGTGGGAAAAGTATTCCCCTCAAAATGTTGTTGTCTCTCACTTGGAGCTATGTATTCATTCATCACATGATATGAGTTTTACTTGGAGCTTCATTTAATTTTGTTAGAATTTGCTTGCTGTTATTTATAATAATGTTTTGCATCTTTTATTTCAATAAAAGTGGCATTGATAGCCTTTGCCATGCTTATCTTGCAAGTATACATGTTGCTGTTTGAAAACAAAAAGTTTATTGATGTTGCAAAAATTCCCGAGGAAAGTAAGAATGTGATAAAATGTTGAAACTTTTTGCATAATAAGCTCTGATAAATTTCTATAGTGTGGTAGAATTTCATAATTTTTGTAGTTGAATAAGTATTAAAACTCTTGCATTCTTTACAGACTATACTGTTTTGGCAGATTGCTACTATGTTTGAATTGTTTGCACATGTTTGCTTGTTTAATGATTCTATTTGATGATATGAGTATTAAATATGCAGATGCATTTAGTATGAAATGTTGAATAATGATTTTAGTCTTTTGCTACAATACATAATGATAAGGTTTTTGCATTAGTCTATACTAACTTATCTCACGAGTTCTTGTTGAGTTTTGTGTGGATGAACCTTTTGAGATTTAGGAAAACCGTAATATGAGAGGAATTAAGGAGACACAAAAGCTCAAGATTGGGGATGCCCAAGTCATCCCAAGATAATATTTCAAGAAGTCTCAAGCATCTAAGCTTGGGGATGCCCCAGTAGGCATCCCACCTTTCTTCTTCAACAATTATCGGTTAGTATCGGTTGAGCCTAAGTTTTTGCTTCTTCACATGATGAGTGATATTCTTGGAATGTCATTTTATTTTAATTTTGCTTCTTGCTTTAATAAAATAATTAGATCTGAAAGTTTTTAAAAAAAATATAGTCCTCAAATAGTTGCCAAGGAGGCCAAATAAGCGGCATTCACATCCCGTCAACCAAGGATGCACATTTTTCTCTGGTACAAACTTCGGGGTCTCTTTGTAGTTCCTTGTGTGGATCGAGTGTTACGAATATGAATTTTCTTTGGTGCTATTCTAGTACGAACTCTAGGATAGATCGAACAGAAAGAATAGCTTTGAGGTAGTCTCGTACCCTACAAACAATATTTATCTTTTATTCTCCGCTAATAGGAACTCGGGAGTGATTCTTTATTACACTTTGAGGGATAATCATATGATCCAGCTATGTTAGCACTGTTGTGATATTGCACTAGCGAAATTACGGACCCTAGGCCTCATTTTTAAGCATTGCAACATCGTTTTTGTGCCCGTTTACTATTAGTGACCTTGATGTTTTTATAATTTCAGATTACAAAAACCAATATATACCATCCATATTACACTTTTATCACCATCTCATCGCCGAACTAGTGCACCTATACAATTTGCCATTGTATTGGGTCTATTGGGGACACAGGAGATTGCTTGTATTTGGTTGGAGGGTCATTTGAGAGAGACCATCTTCATCCTACACCTCTCATGGATTGATAAACCTTAGATCATCCACTTGAGGGAAAATTGTTACAGTCCTACAAAACTCTGCGCTTCGAGGCCGAACACGTGTCTACAAGAATAAAGTTGCGTAGTAGACATAAGCTCCCACTAAGCTTCTGTATCTGGTACTGTCTTCCTCACTCAAGGGTTTTCCCTCAGTGAGTGACAGTTTTTCTGTGCTAGATAGTGGTGTTGGTGAAGTCTTACATCCTTGCGACCCAACTCTCCTTACCAGATCAGTAGCATACTTTTCCTGAGAGAGATGCAGACTGTCTCCATGTCTTTTTACTTCAATTCCCAGAAAGAAGTGTAGATCTCCCAGATCCTTAAGAGAAAACTCAGCACTCAAATTCTTTATCAGACCTGACATAGCTTCATTAGATGAACTAGTGACAATGATATCATCAACGTAAATAAGAACAAATATGGAGTTATTTGACTTATTGTAAGTGAACAAGGATGTGTCAGATTTTGAAGGAAGAAAACCAAGTGCCTGCAGTTTCTGATTTAGTCGTGAGTACCACGCCCTGGGAGCCTGTTTCAGTCCATATAGACCTTTGTCAAGCTTGCACACATAGGATGGGTTGCTTTTACTTTCAACCCCGGGAGGTTGCCTCATATATACTCCCTCTTCTAGAACACCATGGAGGAACGCGTTCTGTACATCTAGCTGTCTAAGGCACCATCCCCTGGAAACAACAATAGATAATATAAGGCAAATAGTGGCAGCTTTAACAACGGGACTAAAGGTGTCCTCATAGTCTATGCCATACAGTTGTTTAAAGCCCTTCGCAACAAGTCTGGCCTTGTAGTGATCTATGGTTCCATCAGATTTTCTCTTTATTATGAAAACCCATTTGGAATCAATCAAATTTTTACCTCATCATGGGGGAACCAAATGCCATGTTTGATTTTTGTGGAGTGCCATGTATTCTTCTTCCATGGCCTTCTTCCATCGTGTATCGCTGAATGCCTCCTCAGGAGTGCTAGGTTCACCTGTGGAACATGCCAAACCAAAATTCACATCTTGTATGTATTTAATAGGTTTAATTACCCCTTTTGGTAGACGTGTACGCGGGACAGTAGTTGTAGGGAGCGCAGAAGATCCTGCTGACACATGAGAAGGAGGTGATCCCGAGGTGGATCCTGTCGGCACTGCTGTAGCATCCTCATATGGATCGATGGGATCTTCTGTGGCTCCAGACGCCACCGGTTTAGTTGCATGCAGCACAGAAGATCCTGCGCAAGGCTGCCTGCCAGGCTGCCCATCATGACGTGATGATTGGTTGGGCCCAGGAGAATCTGTGCCGGACCGCGGGCCAGGGGACAGGGCAGGATCAGTGCCGGGATCCGTGCCTATCTCGCGCCCGTGTGGTGGAGGGCTTGTCTGTTGCTGCCACCGCACGTAGTGGGGGGCCCGCTTGAGGCCCAGCGAGTCCTAGTGGGCCTGGTGTCCATGCTAGGTTGGTGCGAGCCGATGGAGGGGCGCCGCGTGCCGCATGTGGGTTCGCTGACACCACGCCTGACGGGCGACACGGGCTCCAGCGCCCTGCCGTCCTGTCATTTCATCGATCCCGAAGAGTATCGACTGCGGGGCTCCTGCGCTGCTGATCCTGGGAGGATTTGTCCCCCGGTACTGGACACATGAAATGTGACACGTTTGGAGCTCTTTCTTCACCGTTTTTTCACCATTTTCTTCACCGTTTTCTACTGCATCATCACAAAGCTCATGCTCACGGTTATGAGAGTTAGTCAATGGTTGATCATCCAAATTATTTTCCCCTAGATCTAGGCCGGTGAGACTTTGTGGTAAGAGGAGAATTTCTTGGCAAAGAAGTGCACCGGCGTTGGGATGAAGTTTAGAAAATGGAAATTGTGTTTCGTCAAAAACAACATCGCGGGAAATATACACACGACCAGTAGGTATGTCAAGGCACTTAACACCTTTATGTTGGTTGCTGTAACCAAGGAACACGCATTGCTTAGATCGAAACATAAGTTTGCGATTGTTGTAAGGACGAAGATTGGGCCAGCATGCACACCCAAAGACACGAAGTGTTGTGTAATCTGGTTTTGTGTGAAGGAGTCTTTCCATGGGAGTTCCATTGTTTATGACACGACTAGGCAACATATTGATGATGTGTACGACAAGAAGGAATGCCCCATCCCAGAATTTGAGAGGCATGGAGGCGCCAGCTAGAAGTGCTAGGCCAACTTCAACGATCTGTCTGTGTTTGCGCTCAGCAGACCCATTCTATTGATGGGCATGTGGGCAAGATACATGATGAGAGATTCCAAGTTTTTGAAAGGAGTTTAATTTTTCGTATTCTCCTCCCTAGTCAGACTGGAGAGAAATGATTTTGCTATTGAATTTTCGTTCGACCAAAGCTTGGAAATTGAGAAAAACTTGGCAGACATCGGATCGTTTCTTAAGAAGATAGATCCACGAAAATTTGCTATAGTCGTCAATGAAACTCACGTAATATGTATGTCTACCAACAGAAGAGGGTGCATGCCCCCACACATCAGAAAATATAAGTTGCAAAGGCATGGTAGAAACACTAGTGGAAATTGGATACGGCAATTGATGACTTTTAGCCTTTTGGCATGAATCACAAATAGTTTCAACATCACGCTCACCAACATATGGGAGCTTATTTTTCCTAAGAAATCTTTCAACTAAAGAAACTGACGCATGTCCTAATCGATTGTGCCATCGTGTTGAAGACACTTTGGTCGCACTAAAAACTTGTTTATTCAATCTTCTAATCTCCGGAATCAAGGGGTAAATCCCACAAACGCGTCTACCTTGATATTGCACCTTCCTCGTTGCCTGATCCTTGATCAAAAAGAAGAAGGGGTGAAATTCAAGAAATACATGATTGTCAATGGCAATGCGATGAACGAAGTGAAGATATTTAGATGCACTAGGGACATGCAAAAAATTTCGGAGATGAATTTTTCTATGAGGGGTTTTAATAACTGAATGACCAATGTGACTAATTTGCATACCTTCTCCACTGGCGGTGTGGATATGATCTTTGCCATGGTACTTCTCTCGCATAGTCACCTTGTCAAGCTCGTCGGTGATGTGGTTTGTGGCATCGTTGTCAACATACTAGTTGGTATCGACGCCATAAGAGCCATCAGCAGCCCCGACCACCTTTTCATCTTGAGAGGAATCATCATCATGTTCATCAAAATGATACCAGCAGACATTGGCAGAGTGTCCCAGCTTCCCACAGATTTGGCATCTGATTGTGTCGGGCCGAGACCTGCTGTTGGAGGAGATGTCGTCACGCCGACCCCTTTTGTTAGTGTAGGAGGGCCGGCTGCCACCGCCGTTGCATGCAGAGTTGGTTCCACCGCTGTTTCGTCCGCCGCCGCTACCCTTGCCCTTGTTGTTTCATGGAGGGCCTCAATGACGTGAGGCCCCACCACGGCCGCGGGTGGCAACGTTTGTAGAAGATTTGAAGCCGCCTCCTGCGCCTGCTCCTTGGTAGATGGCCACCCTTTGATCAAAATTGCTCATCATAGAGAACAACTCATCAAGGGTAACCAGGATGACCCGAGCATCGAAGGCGGAGACTAGAGGTTGATACTCCATGTCCAACCCATTGAGGATGTAGGAGATCAATTCATCATCCCGCGGGGGCTTGCCTGCTGCAGCTAGCTCGTCGGTGAAACCTCACATGTATGTGAAGTAGGAGGCCACCGATTGCTGTCCTTTCTGCGCGTTTGTGAGTGACGTGTGGATGTTGTTGATGCGGGACAGCGATGTGGACGAGAACATGCTCGCTAACACTGTCCAGAGTTCGTGCGCGTGGGCGATCGAAGTCACCTGCACAAGCACTTCTTTGGAGAGGTTATTTAGAAGGTAACCAAGCACATGTTGATCCTCTCGGATCCAAACCGAGTGAAGCGGGTTGGGGATGGTCTCCTCCTTGCCATCCTTGTCCGTGCTGACGACGACCTTGGCCGGCTTCGGCATGCTACCGTCCATGTAGCCAAAGAACCCTTCCCCCCGAAGTTGTGGTGTGATCTGGGTATGCCACAGGATGTAGTTGGTTTGGGTGAGGCGTTCGGTGATCTGGCCAAAGAGGGTGGAGTTGGTGGCGCTCGAAGAGGATATGGCTGGGGTTCGGTGGTAGGAAGAGGAGATCGCTAGATGGGAAGAGTTAGACTCTAATTACCATGTGGAAAACATCATATCCTAGCTCTAGGCAACGCCTGCATGTTATATAGCCAGGGGCGTGACTCCCTGGATAGCGTACACGTAGTTGAGATTACAATATTAGGAGAGAGGGTTGATGTCTAATACACAACCTTCTTCTTGTAGACGTTGTTGGGCCTCCAAGTGCAGAGGTTTGTAGGACAGTAGCAAATTTCCCTCAAGTGGATGACCTAAGGTTTATCAATCCATGGGAGGCGTAGGATGAAGGTGGTCTCTCTCAAACAACCCTGCAACCAAATAACAAAGAGTCTCTTGTGTCACCAACACACCTAATACAATGGTAAATTTTGTAGGTGCACTAGTTCGGCGAAGAGATGTTGATACCAGTGCAATATGGATGGTAGATAAAGGTTTTTGTAACCTCAAAATATAAAAACAGCAAGGTAACTAATGATAAAAGTGAGCGTAAATGGTATTGCAATGCTAGGAAACAAGGCCAAGGGTTCATACTTTCACTAGTGCAAGTTCTCTCAACAATAATAACATAATTGGATCATGTAACTATCCCTCAACATGTAACAAAGAGTCACTCCAAAGTCACTAATAGCGGAGAACAAACGAAGAGATTATTGTAGGGTATGAAACCACCTCAAAGTTATTCTTTCTGATCGATCTATTCAAGAGTTCATACTAGAATAACACCTTAATATACAAATCAACCAAAACCCTAATGTAACCTAGATACTCCAATGTCACCTCAAGGATCCGTGGGTATGATTATACGACATGCATCACACAATTTGAGATTCATCTATTCAACCAACACCAATAATTTCAAAGAGTGCCCCAAAGTTTCTACCGGAGAGTCAAGACGAAAACGTGTGCCAACCCCTATGCATAAGTTCACAAGGTCATTGAACTTGCAAGTTGATCACCAAAACATACATCAAGTGGATCACATGATATCCCATTGTCACCACAGATAAGCACGTGCAAGACATACATCAAGTGTTCTCAAATCCTTAAAGACTCAATCCGATAAGATAACTTCAAAGGGAAAAACTCGATTCATCACAATAGAGTCGAGGGGGAGAAACATCATAAGATCCAAATATAATAGCAAAGCTAGCGATACATCAACATCGTGCCGACTCAAGAACACGAGAGCGAGAGATCAAACACATAGCTACTGGTACATACCCTCAGCCCCGAGGGTGAACTACGCCCTCCTCGTCATGGAGAGCACCGGGATGATGAAGATGGCCACCGGAGAGGGATTCCCCCCTCCGGCAGGGTGCCAAAATGGGTCTAGATTGGTTTTCGGTGGCTACAAATGCTTTCAGCGGCAGAACTTCCGATCAAGGTTATTTTTCGGAGGTTTCTGTATTTATAGGAATTTTTGGCGTAGGTCTCATGTCAAGAAGGTGCCCGAGTCGTCCACAAGGTAGGCCCACGCGCCCAGGGGGTGAGTGCACCCCCACCCTCGCGGACGGCCCGGGACTCTTCTGGCCCAACTCTTTTACTCCGGGGTATTCTTTTGGTCCATAAAAATAGTCAAAAATGTCACGTCAATTGGACTCCGTTTGGTATTCCTTTTCTGTAAAACTCTATTTGGACTAAAAAAACTAGGAAAAAACAAAAAACTGGCACTGGGCTCTAGGTTAATAGGTTAGTCCCAAAAATCATATCAAATAGCATATAAATGGATATAAAACATCCTAGATGGATAATATAATAGCATGGAACAATCAAAAATCATAGATACGTTGGAGACGTATCAGTATCCCCAAGCTTAATTCCTTCTCATCCTCGAGTAGGTAAATGATAAAAATAGAATTTTTGATGTGGAATGCTACCTAACATAATAATCAATGTAATCTTATTTTATTGCGGCAAGAATATTCAGATCCATAAGATTCAAGATAAAAGTTTAATGTTGACATAAAAACAATAATACTTCAAGCATACTAACCAAGCAATTATGTCTTCTCAAAATAACATGGCCAAGAAAGCTTATCCCTACAAAATCATATAGTTTGGCTATGCTTCATTTTCATCACACAGAAGTGCTCTCATCATGCACAACCCCGATGACAAGCCAAGCAATTGTTTCATACTTTAGTAATCTCAAACTTTTTTCAACTTTCACGCAATACATGATCATGAGACATGGATATAGCACCATGGGTGTAATATGATATGATGATGGAGGTTATGTGGAGAAGACAAAAAAGGTGAAAGTCTCACATCGACGCGACTAATCAACGGGATAGGGAGATGCCCATCAATTGATGTCAATGCAAGGAGTAGGGATTGCCATGCAACGGATGCACTAGAGCTATAAATGTATGAATGCTCAACAAAAGAAAATAAGTGGGTGTGCATCCAACTTGCTTGCTCACGAAGACCTAGGGCATATGAGGAAGCCCATTGTTGGAATATACAAGCCAAGTTCTATAATGAAAAATTCCCACTAGTATATGAAAGTGACAAAACTAGAGACTCTCTATCATAAAGATCATGGTGGTACTTTGAAGCACAAGTGTGGAAAAAAGGATAGTAGCATTGCCCCTTCTTATTTTTTTTTTTAAAAATCGGGACAATGCTCTATTAATGATGATCATCACACTTCTATCTATTTACAACTCGAAGATTATAACTCGATACTAGAACAAAATATGACTCTATATGAATGCCTCCGGTGGTGTACCGGGATGGGCAATGAATCAAGAGTGACATGTATGAAAAATTATGCATGGTGGCTTTTCCATAAATACGATGTCAACTACATGATCATGCAAGGCAATATGACAATGATGAAGCGTGTCATAATGAACGGAACGGTGGAATGTTGTATGGAAATATATCTCGGAATGGCTATGGAAATGCCATAATAGGTAGGTATGGTGGCTGTTTTGAGGAAGATATAAGGAGGTTTATGTGTGAAAGAGCGTATCATATCATGGAGTTTGGATGCACCGGCGAAGTTTGCACCAACTCTCGAGGTGAGAAAGGGCAATGCACGGTACCGAAGAGGCTAGCAATGATGGAAGGGTGAGAGTGGGTATAATTCATGGACTCGACATTAGTCATAAAGAACTCACATACTTATTGCAAAAATCTACAAGTCATCGAAAACCAAGCACTATGCGCATGCTCCTATGCTTCAAATTTGTCACACAACGATTACCATACGTGCATGCTACGGGACTTGCAAACCTCAACACAAGTATTTCTCAAATTCACAATTACTCAACTAGCATGACTCTAATATCACCATCTTCACATCTCAAAACAATCATGAAGTATCAAACTTCTCATAGTATTCAATGCACTTTATATGAAAGTTTTTATTATATCCCTCTTGGATGCCTATCATATTAGGACTAGTTTCATAACAAGAGCAAATTACCATGCTGTTCTAAAAGACTCTCAAAATAATATAATTGAAGCATGAGATTTCATCTATTTCTTCAAAATAAGACCACCGCCATGCTCTAAAAGGATATAAGTGAACCACTAGAGCAAACTACAAACTACTCCGAAAAATATAAGTGAAGATCAATGAGTAGTTGAATAATTATGTAACTATGTGAAGACACTCTAACATTTAAGAATTTAAAATCTTGGTATTTTATTCAAACAACAAGCAAAACAAAAGAAACAAAAATGACGCTCCAAGAAAAACACATATCATGTAATAAAAATATAGCTCCAAGTAAAGTTACCGATGAACGAAGACGAAAGAGGGGATGCCATCCGGGGCATCCCCAAGCTTAGGCTCTTGGTTGTCCTTTAATATTACCTTGGGGTGCCTTGGGCATCCCCAAGCTTATGCTCTTGACACTCCTTATTCCATAGTCCATCGAATCTTTACCCAAAACTTGAAAACTTCACAACACAAAACTTAACAGAAAACTTGTAAGCTCCATTAGTATAAGAAAATAAATCACCACTTTTGGTACTGTTGTGAACTCATTATAAATTCATATTAGTGTAATATCTACTGTATTCCAACTTCTCTATGGTTCATACCCTCCGATACTACTCATAGATTCATCAAAATAAGCAAACAACACAATGAAAACAGAATCTCTCAAAAACAGAACAATCTGTAATAATCTGTATCAAACATATACTTGTGTAACCCCAAGAATTATGAAATAAATTGGTGGACATGAGGAATTTGTCTATTAATCATCTTCAAAAATAATCAACCTAATCGCACTCTCCAATAAAAAATGGCAGCAAAACTCGTGAGCGCTAAAGTTTCTTTTTTTTACAACAAGATCGCAAAGACTTCACCCAAGTCTTCCCAAAGGTTCTACTTGGCACAAACACTAATTAAAACATAAAACTACATCTAAACAGAGTCTAGATGAATTATTTATTACTAAACAGGAGAAAAAAGCAAAGAACAAAACATAAGTTGGGTTGCCTCCCAACAAGCGCTATCGTTTAACGCCCCTAGCTAGGCATGATGATTTCAATGATGCTCACATAAAAGATAAGAACTGAAATATAAAGAGAGCATCATGAAGAATATGACTAGCACATTTAAGTCTAACCCACTTCCTATGCATAGGGATTTTGTGAGCAAAGAACTTGTGGGAACAAGAATCAACTTGCATAGGAAGGTAAAACAAGGATAACTTCAAGATTTTCAACACAAAGAGAGGAAACTCGATATTATTGCAACTCCTACAAGAATATATTCCTCCCTCATAATAATGTTCAGTAGCATCATGAATAAATTCAAAAATATAACCATCACATAAAGCATTCTTTTCATGATCTGCAAGCATAGAAAATTTAGTACTCTCCACATAAGCAACATTCTTCTCATTCGGAATAGTGGGAGTATCATAAGAAACTTGAATACTATAAATTGTTTCCACATTAAAAGAGTAATGTTCAGAAAAAGGGTGATCATAATCATGACAAATTTTAATATAATCATCACTACTTTTTATAGCATACATATCATCAGAATAATTATCATAAGTAGCAACTTTGTTCTCATCATAATCGATTCAAAACTCTTCCAAGATAGTGGAATCATTACTAAATAAAGTCATGACCTCTCCAAATCCACTTTCATAATTGTCAAAATAAGATTCAACATCCTCCAAAATAGTTGGATCATTACTTCCTAAATTTGACGCTCTTCCAAACCCACTTTCATCAATATAACCATCATACATAGTAGGCATGCTATCATCATAATAAATTTGCTCATCAAAAATTGGGAGACTATAAATATCATGTTCATCAAACGTATCATCCCCAAGCTTGGGAAAACATTAATTGCAGCAAATACATTCTCAAACATGTCATTCTCATCAAACATAGCATCCCCAAGCTTGGGCCTTTTCATATCATAAGCATAATCACTCTCATCATTAATAGTATGGATAGCACCAATAGTATAACAATTATCATCATCACAATGAGTAATAGGAGCAACATCATTTGGGAGGGATACATTTTTACCTTTGCATCTCCGTCTTTTCTTTTTATTCTTCACATAATGTGTGGGTTTAATCCTCTTTTCAGAGCTCCTTATTAATGAGATTGGTTGAATATGAGGCTCCTCCTCGTTACCTGATTCATCATAAAAAATAATAGGAGAATATTGGGAATTCTCTTCCCTTTCATTAGTATCTCTTCATCTTCTATTTGTTTTCTTGTCTTTATGTAATTGGCAATATAAGGATTTTCAATGCAATTCACCGCACAATACATAAAAATTTCTGCTATATCAAGATTAAATTTTGGAATAACCTGAGTTATACGTTTCATTTCTTCATACCCCAAAAGAAGACTAAGCTCTTTATGATGCTGAAGGCTAATCAAGTTATCACAATTTTTGGACATGATTTGATCATGAAACAAATAGCATTGGAGCTTTAAATGACCATGTTCATTGCAAAGTTCACAAGGATGGCGATAAATATTGAATCTTCCAGCACAATCATCTAGCCTTTCTTGAAACCATTTAGTTTCCAAATACTTATGCCTCTTGCAAAATCTATCTTCCCTATTTGGTGTGTGCTTGCAAGCTCTATGTATTCCACAAAAGTTAACATGCTTATAAGAGACATTTTCATCATGACTAGTGCAATCATCATTAGTACTATGGATATTCAAAGAGTTCATACTAATAACATTGCAATCATGCTCATCATTCAAAGATTTAGTGCCAAACATTCTAATGCATGCTTCTTCTAACACTTTGGCACAATTATCGGAATCCTTATTCTCATGAAAGACATTAAAAAGATGAAGCATATGAGGTACCCTCAATTCCATTTTTTGTAGTTTCCTTTTATAAACTAAACTAGTGATAAAACAAGAAACAAAAAGATTCGATTGCAAGATCTAAACATATACCTTCAAGCGCTAACCTCCCCGGCAACGACGCCAGAAAAGAGCTTGATGTCTACTACACAACCTTCTTCTTGTAGACGTTGTTGGGCCTCCAAGTATAGAGGTTTGTAGGATAGTAGAAAATTTCCCTCAAGTGGATAACCTAAGGTCTATAAATCCGTGGGAGGCGTAGGATGAATATGGTCTCTCTCAAACAACCCTGCAACCAAATAACAAAGGGTCTCTTGTGTCCCCTACACACCCAATACAATGGTAAATTGTATAGGTGCACTAGTTCGGCGAAGAGATGGTGATACAAGTGCAATATGGATGGTAGATAAAGGTTTTTGTAATCTGAAAAAATAAAAACAGCAAGGTAACTAATGATAAAATGAGCGTAAATGGTATTGCAATGCTAGGAAACAAGGCCTAGGGTTCATACTTTCACTAGTGCATGTTCTCTCAACAATAATAATATAATTGGATCATATAACTATCCCTCAACATGCAACAAAGAGTCACTCCAAAGTCACTAATAGGGGAGAACAAACGAAGAGATTATTGTATTGTACGAAACCACCTCAAAGTTATTCTTTCTGATCGATCTATTCAAGAGTTCGTACTCGAACAACACCTTAAGATACAAATCAACCAAAACCCTCATGTCACATAGATACTCCAATGTCACCTCAAGTATCCGTGGGTATGATTATACGATATGCATCACACAATCTCAGATTCATCTACTCAACCAACACAAAGAACTTCAAAGAGTGCCCCAAAGTTTCTACCGGAGAGTCAAGACGAAAACGTGTGCCAACCCCTATGCATAAGTTCACGAGGTCACGGAACTCGCAAGTTGATCACCAAAACAGACATCAAGTGGATCACACGATATCCCATTGTCACCACAGATAAGCACGTGCAAGACATACATCAAGTGTTCTCAAAACCTTAAAGACTCAATCTGATAAGATAACTTCAAAGGGGAAAACTCAATTCATCACAAGAGAGTAGAGGGCGGGACATCATAAGATCCAAATATAATAGCAAAGCTCGCGATACATCAAGATCGTGCCCACTCAAGAACACGAGAGCGATAGATCAAACACATAGCTACTAGTACATACCCTTAGCCCCGAGGGTGAACTACTCCCTCCTCGTCATGGAGAGCGCCGGGATGATGAAGATGGCCACCGGAGAGGGAATCCCCCCCTCCGGCAGGGTGCCGGAATGGGTCTAGATTGGTTTTCGATGGCTACAGAGGTTTGCGGCGGCAGAACTCCCGATCTAGGTTATTTTTTGGAGGTTTCTATATTTATAGGAATTTTTGGCGTAGGTCTCACGTCAAGAAGGTGCCCGAGTCATCCACGAGGTAGGCCCACGCGCCCAGGGGGTGGGCACGCCCTCACCCTCATGGACGGCCCGAGGCTCTTCTGGCCCAACTCTTTTACTCCGGGGACTTCTTTTGGTCCATAAAAAATGGTCAAAAATTTGCACGTCAATTGGACTCCGTTTCGTATTCCTTTCCTATAAACTCAAAAACAAGGAAAAAACAGAAACTGGCACTGGGCTCTAGGTAAATAGGTTAGTCCCAAAAATCATATAAAATAGCATATAAATGCATATAAAACATCCTAGATGGATAATATAATAGCATGGAACAATCAAAAATTATAGCTACGTTGGAGACGTATCAAGGGTAGAGACATCTAGTTACAGAAGATAACAAAGAATATAAACTACCTATCTCTATCTCTATCTATAGTCTTCTAGTACAAGGAAAGGAGGCTGGCTAGGCCGAGTGACACGATGCAATGTGTGTCGTTTGACATGGTCGACCATGAGAAAGTTCACGTACTTACCCTCGCTGGACGCGGTTGACGTCCATCACACATTGTGGACCTGAGATTGCACGTTGTGTGCCATCCATGCTCGACTCCGTGTACACCCACGTGCTGACGTGTGTACACTAGGACCGGTGGCCTGTTCTATGACTTGCGGGTACAGGGCCTCTGTTTCCAGGCTTCATGGCTCACCATAATCATTGTCGATCACCACGTACGGGGCTTGCATTTATGAGGGAGTGTCTCTTCAACCGTTTGTTAGGGCATCTTTGAGGTGGACCGGTAAATTTCCCACACCCATCCGGACCGCGCTGTTTGGATTGTGAAAGTCATCCAGCGCCTACCTGTATTAGTCTGCGGGACGGTCCGGCCGCGATTTCTCTTGCAAATTGGAGACAAAAGTGTGGGAGGTTTATGAAAGTCCGGACGTTCGAAACGTAGGACTCTGACACCCCTGGCCCACCTAATCCCCCCTTCCGGTCCTACTTTCTTCCACTCCGCCCATTCTCCTCCTCGCTTTGTATCTGCACCCTGCACCTCCTTCACCGTTGTTGTTCATCTCCGGCCACCACAGAGGCGTTGATGGATGTCCGCAACCAGCACGGACACGTCCACTCGCTGTTCTAACGGAGCTTTTAGCCCTGGAGCCGTTTGTATCCAGGTACACTCTGCCCCCTATCGAGGACCTCCATGGCGGACACCACACCCGGCAGGTGTTCTGTCAAATGTCATTGGGCTTATTTTCAAATGGTATGTCATTTTTTAGAGTACGAAGTATGGTGAGCTACTCTATCATGGAGGATGAGTTGTTGTGTGATGTGTGGCTGGTAGTATCCGCGGATTTTATAGGCAGGACCAGAGGGCAGCCCTTCTGAGAACAAGTGCATGAAATGTTTCACGCAGGAAAGCATATTACGCCCTACGACATATACATCATGTGACCACACAATGAGAGGTCATTGTCGTATCATTGGCACGCTATCTAGGTCAGCCTCAACAAGTTCTGTAACTTGGTTAGTTAGCTCGAGGCAAGGTGTTCATTGCACGCGAACACATAGGAGATGGTAAGTTTTACTTCCTCTTGCTCAACTTGTTTATTGATTGATTCACTCAATCTTAGTCTACACAGTATATATGTAGCCCACACGCGCCGCCTACAGTACCACAGGTCAGAGAAACGGTCATTTACATGCACACACTGCTGAATGAAGCTGAAGGGGAAGTATGTATGGGAGGACATGATCCATTCATCAAAAAATTGTTGGACATCCGGAATCTAGTCCAATTTGAGACCTTGTTGTACTAGACTTAATTTGCACACTATGTGTGGATGATTCGTTCTATTTTCTATCCAAACTTTGATGAATATTGGCCGGTTTTCATAAATTTCCTTTGGTTAGTTAAAACACAGTTTCAAATGTATGCGGTTAGCGTTGGATGGCAGCCTCTCGTATCCGTGTTCGCGGACTGGCCACCCTGTCCGTGGATGGATGCCAAAGGTTTTTTGCAGGTTATCGTTGGAGCTGCTCTTAGAGCATCTACAACTGGACGGTCAATGACCGGTCAGGCGAGAGAAGGAAAAAAGCGACTCAACCGGAACCCTCATATCATTCCTATGCGGTTGTCTGCTAACCCTCATATTGGAGGATACAAGAGCGTCTGGACTACTTTATCTCTTTCTTTATTCATTCTTTATTTTCTTTCTCTTCATTTCCACCAGTCACATGAAAGTGACTGGACATATGAGGAAGAAAATGAGAAGTGTGACCGCACGGACAGATATATAGGGGTTCAAAATGGACACGCTTGGTAACTGACTGGGCGTGTCCACGGACGTTTGAGAGGTTGAATTAGATGAACGTGGCTTTAGATGCTCTTAGTTTCTTTAGATTATTTCCTCTAGGATCGCTTGATGCTCAAAACTACTATTTTCTCTAAGAAATTTAGAAAGAGCAGCCAGAGTAGTAATAAGTTAGTAGAAAATAAGGGCATCTCTAACGTTGATCTCTAAATCAGACATCATATCCATCCGCGAACCGATGGGATCAGTCCGTAGATAGTGATGCGGTAGCCGGCCATCCAACCGTGCCCGCATCCATTTCAAAACAAATTTGAACAAATTAGATGAATTACATACAAACCAGACGATTTTCATCTAAACCAGAGCGCATTCTTTACATTTTTTACATATTTCATTAAAAAAGTGACCGGATCTAAACCTACTCTAAATCTATGGCAACACCTGACCTCAAGGTGCTTATTCCCCTCCAGCATTGGCCGTGTCCATGTCCTGGGGAGATGAGAGCCGTGAACTGAAGGCGTAGTCGCTGGTGAGGAAGAGTAGGACATGGAACACGAACCGGCCCACTTGGTACTCGAAGCCCCGCTGATACGTCCATATTGCATCATGCTTTTATATCGATATTTATTGCATTATGGGCTGTTATTACACATTATGTCACAATACTTATGCCTGTTCTCTCTTATTTTACAAGTTTACATGAAGAGGGGGAATGCCGGCAGCTGGAATTCTAGGCTGCAAAAGGAGCAAATATTAGAGACCTATTCTGCACATCTCCAAAAGTCCTGAAACTCCACGGGATCACTTTTCAGACTATATAAAAAATATTGGGTGCAAGAAGTACTAGAGGGGGGCCACCCACTAGCCACGAGGGTGGGGGGCGCGCCCCCCTGCCTCATGGGCTCCCTGTTGGCCCTCCGATCCCCATCTTTTCCTATATGAGGTCTTTCATCCGAGAAAAAATAATAAGCAAGCTCACGGGACGAAACTCCGCCGCCACGAGGCGGAACCTTGGTGGAACCAATCTAGGGCTCCCACGGAGCTGTTCTACCGGGGAAACTTCCCTCCAGGAGGGGGAAATCATCACCATCATCATCACCAATGATCCTCTCATCGGGATGGGGTCAATCTCCATCAACATCTTCACCAGCACCATCTCATCTCAAACCCTAGTTCATCTCTTGTATCCAATCTTTGTATCCAAACCTCAGATTGGTACCTGTGGGTTGCTAGTAGTGTTGATTACTCCCTGTAGTTGATGCTAGTTGGTTTACTTGGTGGAAGATCATATGTTCAGATCCATTATGCATATTAATACCCCTCTTATTATGAACATGAATATGCTTTGTGAGTAGTTACGTTTGTTCATGAGGACATGGGAGAAGTCTTGCTATTAGTAGTCATGTGAATTTGGTATTCGTTCGATATTTTGATGAGATGTATGTTGTCATCCCTCTAGTGGTGTCATGTGAATGTCGAATACATTACACTTCACCATTGTTTAGGCCTAGAGGGAGGAATTGGGAAGTAATAAGTAGATGATGGGTTGCTAGAGTGACAGAAGCTTAAACCCTAATTTATGCGTCGCTTCGTAAGGGGCTGATTTGGATCCATATGTTTCATGTTATGGTTTCGTTTACCTTAATACTTCTGTTGTAGTTGTGGATGCTTGCACTGGGGCTTAATCATAAGTGGGATACTTATCCAGGTAAGTACAGTACCCAAGCACCGGTCCACCCACATATCAAATTATCAAAGTACCGAACGTGAATCATATGAACATGATGAAAACTAGCTTGACGATAATTCCCATGTGCCCTCAGGAGCGCTTTCCTTCATATAAGAGTTTGTCCAAGCTTGTCCTTTGCTACAAAACGGATGGGGCCATCTTGCTGCACCTTATTTACTTTTATTACTTGTTGCCCATTACAATTTATCTTATCACAAAACTATCTGTTACCGATAATTTCAGTGCTTGCAGAAAATACCTTGCTGAAAACCGCTTATCATTTCCTTCTGCTCCTTGTTGGGTTCAACACTCTTACTTATCGAAAAGGCTATGATAGATCCCCTACACTTTTGGGTCGTCAAGACTCTTTTCTGGCACCGTTGCCAGGGAGTGAAGCGCCTTTGGTAGGTGGAATTTGGTAAGGAAAACTGTATATAGTTTGCTGAAATTTACTGTCACTTTTTACTATGGAACACAATCCTTTGAGGGGCTTGTTCGGGGTATCTTCACCCCAACCAATAGAGCAAAGAGTTGCTCCTCAACCTACTGAACCTACTGAAAATGTTTACTTTGAAATTCCTTCGGCTATGATAGAGAAACTGTAGCTAATCCTTTCATAGGTGATGGAACATTGCATCCTGATTTACACATAATCTATGTGGATGAAGTTTGTGGATTATTTAAGCTTGCAGGTATGCCCGATGATGTTATCAATAAGAAGGTCTTCCCTTTATCTTCGAAGGGAGAGGCATTGACATGGTATAGCCTATGTGATGATATGGGATCACGGGACTACAAGCGATTGAAATTGGAATTTCATCAGAAGTTTTATCCTATGCATCTTGTTCATCGTGATCGTAATTATACATATAATTTTTGGCCTCATGAAGGAGAAAGTGTCTCTAAACCTTGGGGGAGCCTTAGGTCAATTTTATATTCATGCCCCAATCATGAGCTCTCAAGAGAAATGATTATTTAAAAATTTTATGCTCGGCTTTCTCTCAGTAATCGCACCATGCTCGTTACTTCTTGTACTGGATCTTTTATGATGAAGACTATTGAATTCAAATGGGATTTATTGGCAAGAATTAAACGCAACTCCGAAGATTGGGACCTCGACGAAGGTAAGGAGTCAGGTATAACACCTAAGTTTGATTGTGTTAAATCTTTTTATGGATACTGATGCATTTCATGAAATTAGCTCTAAATATGGACTTGACTCTGAGATAGTAGCTTCCTTTTGTGAATTCTTTGCTACTCATGTTGATCTCCCTAACGAGAAGTGGTTTAAATATAATCCTCCCATTGAAGTAAAAGTAGTTGCACCTACTAAAGTTGAAGAAAAGACTATCACTTATAATGATCCTATTGTTCCTACTGCTTATGTTGAGAAACCACCTTTCCCTGTTAGAATAAAGGATCATGCTAAAGTTTCAACTTTAGTCAACAAAAGTAATATTAGGACACACAAACCCCGTGAGCAAGTTAAAGTTGAACCTAATATTGCTACGATTAAAGATCTCTTGGCCGATAATATTGATGGGCATGTTATTTACTTCTGTGATGATACTGCTAGAATTGCTAGACCTGATACTAAAAATAAACATAGACCTGTTGTAGGCATGCCTGTTATTTATGTTAGAATAGGAGATCATTGCTATCATGGCTTATGTGATATGGGCGCTAGTGCAAGTGCAATACCTCATTCCTTATACAAAGAAATTATGCATGATATTGCACCTGCTGAGATAGAAGATATCGATGTTACCATTAAGCTTGCCAAATAGAGATACTATTTCACCAATTGGGATTGTTAGAGATGTTGAAGTCTTGTGTGGGAAGGTTAAATATCCTGCTGATTTTCTTGTTCTTGGTTCCCCAGAAGATATCTTTTGTCCCATTATATTTGGTAGACCCTTCTTGAATACTGTTAATGCTAAGATAGACTGTAATAATGATATTGTTTATGTTGTCTTAGGGGATATGTCTCATGAGTTTAATTTTGCTAAGTTTCATAGACAACCCCGTGATGAGGAATTGCCTAGTAAAGATGAAATTATTGGTCTTTCTTCTATTGACGTGCCTCTTACTGATCCTTTAGAACAATATTTACTAGACCATGAAAATGATCTGATCATGAATGAAAGAAGGGAAATAGATGAAGTATTCTTTAAACAGGGACCTATTCTGAAACACAACTTGCATGTTGAAATCCTAGGGGATCCTCCTCCACCCAAGGGTGATCCCGTGTTTGAGCTTAAACAATTACCTGATACTCTTAAATATGCGTATCTTGATGAAGAAGATACATCATGTTATTATTAGTGCTAACCTTTTAGAGAAGGAGGAAGAAAAATTATTGAAAACTCTGAAGAAGCACCGCACTGCTATTGGATATACTCTTGATGATCTTAAAGGCATTAGTCCCACTTTATGTCAACACAAAATAAATTTGGAGAAATACACCAAACCAGTTATTGATCACCAACGATGGCTGAATCCTAAGACGAAAGAAGTGGTAAGAAAGGAAATATTAAAGCTCCTTGAGGCAGGTATAATTTATCCCGTTGCTGATAGTCAGTGGGTAAGTCCTGTTCATTGTGTCCCTAAGAAGGGAGGTATTACTATCGTTCCTAATGATAAAGATGAATTGATTCCACAAAGAATTATTACAAGTTATAGGATGGTAATTTATTTTCGCAAATTAAATAAAGCTACTAAAAAGATCATTACCCTTTTCCTTTCATTGACCAAATGCTAGAAAGATTATCCTAACATACACATTTTTGCTTTCTAGATGGTTACTCTGGCTTCTCTCAAATACATGTGTCAGCTGATGATCAAGCAAAGACCACTTTTACTTGCCCTTTTGGTACTTTTGCTTATAGATGTATGCCTTTTTGTTTATGTAATGCACCTGCTACCTTTCAAAGATGCATGATCGCTATATTCTCTGACTTTTGTGAAAAGATTTGAGAGGTTTTCATGGATGATTTCTCCATTTATGGATCCTCTTTTGATGATTGCTTGAGCAACCTTGATCGAGTTTTGCAGAGATGTGAAGAAACTAATCTTGTCTTGAACTGGGAGAAGTGCCACTTTATGGTTAATAATGAAGGTATGTCTTGGGGCATAAAATTTTTGAAAGAGGTATTGAAGTTGATAAAGCTAAAGTTGATGCTATTGAAAAGATGTCGTGTCCCAAGGACATCAAAGGTATAAGAAGTTTCCTTGGTCATGCCGGTTTTTATAGGAGGTTCATTAAGGACTTCTCAAAAATTTCTCGGCCTCTGACTAACCTATTACAAAAAGATATTCCTTTTGTCTTTGATGATGATTGTGTAGAAGCACTTGAAATACTTAAGAATGCTTTGATTTCTGCACCTATTTTTCAGCCACCTGATTGGGATTTACCCTTTGAAATTATGTGTGATGCTAGCGATTATGTTGTAGGTGTTGTTCTAGGACAAAGAGTTGATAAGAAGCTGAATGTTATGCTAGTAAAACTCTAGATAGTGACCAGAGAAATTATGCTACTACTTAAAAAGAATTTTTAGCAGTTGTTTTTGCTTGTGATAAGTTCAGACCTTATATTGTTGATTCTAAAGTATTCACACTGATCATGTTGCTATTAAATACCTTATGGAAAAGAAAGATGCTAAACCTAGACTTATTAGATGGGTTCTCTTGCTACAAGAATTTGATTTGCATATGCTATGTAAGTGTCACTTCAAAGCATATGGAGGACACCATGCTTGAGATAGAACTGCACATAAGGTATTAAAATCCGGTTTTTATTGGCCTACTCTCTTCAAGGATGCCCGTAAGTTTGTCTTGTCTTGTGATGAATGTCAAAGAATCGGTAATATTAGTAGACGTCAAGAAATGTCTATGAATTATTCACTTGTTATTGAACCATTTGATGTTTGGGGCTTTGATTATATGGGACCTTTCCCTTCCTCTAATGGGTATACGCATATTTTAGTTGCTATTGACTATGTTACTAAGTGGGTAGCAGCTATTCCAACTAGTAATGTTGATCATAATACCTCTATTAAGATGCTTAAAGAGTTGTTTTTACGAGGTTTGGAGTCCCTAGATACTTAATGACTGATGGTGGTTCACATTTTGTTCATGGTGCCTTTCGTAAAATGCTTGCTAAGTATGATGTTAATCATAGAATTGCATCTCCTTATCACCCACAGTCTAGTGGTCAAGTAGAATTGAGTAATAGAGAGCTTAAATTAATTTTGCAAAAGACTGTTAATAGATCTAGAAAGAATTGGTCAAAAAAACTTGATGATGCATTGTGGGCTTATAGAACTGCATATAAAAATCCTATGGGTATGTCTCCGTATAAAATGGTTTATGGTAAAGCATGTCACTTACCTCTTGAATTAGAACATAAGGCATATTGGGCCATTAAAGAGCTCAACTATGACTTCAAACTTGCCGGTGATAAGAGGCTTTTTGACATTAGCTCACTTGATGAATGGAGAACCCAGGCCTACGAGAATGCCAAACTGTTTAAAGAAAAAGTTAAAAGATGGCATGACAAAAGGATACAAAAGCATGAGTTTAATGTAGGTGATTATGTATTACTATACAATCTCGTTTAAGATTTTTTGCAGGCAAACTTCTCTCTAAATGGGAAGGTCCTTACGTTATCGGGGAGGTCTATTGTCCCGGTGCCATAAAAATCAACAACTTCGAAGGAACAAATCCTAAGGTGGTGAACGGTCAAAGAATCAAACATTATATCTCAGGTAATCCCACAAATGTTGAAACTAATATTATTGAAACCGTAACCCCGGAGGAATACATAAGAGACACTTTCCGGAATGTTTCAGACTCCGGAAAGGAATAGGTACGTGGTACGGTAAGTCAACCGACTCCAAAATAGTTCTAATGGCAATTTTTCTCCGTTTTCGAATATTTAAGAAAATAGGAAAATAAGAAGCAGACCGGAAAGGACACGAGGCTTCCACGAGGGTGGAGGGCGTGCCCTACACCCCTTTGCGCGCCCCCTGCCTCGTGGGCACCTCGTGCGCTCTCCGGACTCCGTTTTCTCGCACGATACTTCTTTTGGTTGGTAAAAATTCACTATATAATCACCTGAAGGTTTTGACCACCGTATCACGCAAATATCTCTTGTCTTTGTTTCGAGATGTCCTGCTTCAGATTGAGCAACATGTCGTCCTAGGATTCGGAAGGAGAAAGCTATGTGGATAATTACCTTGCAGATCCTAAAGTCTATGGGGATGTGGAGCATTGTGGCTGGACTACGGAAGAATCAGAAGAGGACTATGAAAAAGGGAAAGGAGGAGACGAGCTCAGTTGAAGATGAATTCCCATTACCTCAACCTGGGGACATGCATGTGGAGTTCAAAAAGTCAAGCCTCCTGGATAGAGCAAAGAAACCAAAGATCGAGTTTATCCCTTTTCGCCTCTTGTAGGAAAACAAGTAGGAATTATGCAAAAAGATACTAAGCCTGGAGCAGGAGATCGATGACCTGAGGGATCAAAATTCTGTCCTCAAGCGCAAATTAAGGAAGAAGCCTACGCCATCAACAAAACCATCATCTTCTTAACCAACAAAGAAGAACTGAGTACCGCGTATGGGCACTCCCCTTGGCAACTGCCAAGCTTGGGGGAGTGCCCCGATATCGTATCACCATCACTTTTACCTTTACCGTTTTTCTTAGTTTGATCCTTTTGATAATATCTTGATCTAGTAGAGTAAAGTTTTAGTATGATCTAGTTGTGAGCTTTGCTTTATGATCTTCCTATGTAATCGAGTCCGTGAGCTATATAATAAAGATTAGTGTTGAGTCAAGGGCTTGATTATTTTGCTATGATCTTGAGGGAATAAAATAAAAGAGAAGAAATAAAAAGAAATAAAGAGATCATATGGATCTTATGGAGAGTAATGAGCTCACATATAAAGAGTATGATGAATAAAAGTTGTTGAGAGTTGACAAACATAGTTTTGGTCATCGTTGCAATTAATAGGAAGTAATAAAGAAAGAGAGGTTCACATATAAATATACTATCTTGGACATATTTTATGATTGTGAGCACTCATTAAAGTATGATATGCTAAAGAGTTGACGTTGGACAAGAAAGACAACGTAATGGGTTATGTTTTCTTACATCTGAGATAAATTATACTGTCATGGATCATCCAACATGTTGATCCTGCCTTTCTGTCTCTTGCTAGACAATTTCTTTACACCAAGTAGAGATACTACTTGTGCTTCCAAATATCCCCCCAGTTTTGCCATGAGAGTCCGCCATACCTACTTATGGATTGAGTAAGATCCTTCAAGTAAGTTGTCATCGGTGCATGCAATAAAAATTGCATTCTAAATATGTATGACTTATTAATGTGGAGAAAATACGGACATGAGGGCATCATGATCATTATTATTGGGCACAAGAAGTACCAGAGGGGGGCCACCCACCAACCACGAGGGTGGGGGTGCGCCCTACCCCCTGGGCTCGTCCCCTACCTCGTGGGCTCCCTGGTGGCCCTCCGATGCCCATCTTCTGCTATATGAGGGCTTTCGTCCGAGAAAAAATAATAAGCAAGCTCACGGGATGAAACTGCGCCGCCACGAGGCGGAACCAATCTAGGGCTCCGGCAGAGCTGTTCTGCGGGGGAAACTTCCCACCGAGAGGGGGTCAATCACCATCAACATCTTCACCAGCACCATCTCATCTCAAACCCTAGTTCATCTCTTGTATCCAATCTTTGTATCCAAACCTCAGATTGGTACCTGTGGGTTGCTAGTAGTGTTGATTACTCCCTGTAGTTGATGTTAGTTGGTTTACTTGGTGGAAGATCATATGTTCAGATCCATTATGCATATTAATACCCCTCTGAGTATGAACATGAATATGCTTTGTGAGTAGTTACGTTTGTTCATGAGGACATGGGAGAAGTCTTGCTATTAGTAGACATGTGAATTTGGTATTCGTTCGATATTTAGATGAGATGTATGTTGTCATCCCTCTAGTGGTGTCATGTGAACGTCGACTACATGACACTTCACCATTGTTTGGGCCTAGAGGGACACATTGGGAAGTAATATGTAGATGATGGGTTGCTAGAGTGACAGAAGCTTAAACCCTAATTTATGTGTTGCTTCGTAAGGGGCTGATTTGTATCCATATGTTTCATGCTATGGTTAGGTTTACCTTAATACTTATGTTGTAGTTGCGGATGCTTGCAATGGGGGTTAATCATAAGTGGGATACTTGTCCAAGTAAGGACAGTACCCAAGCACCGGTCCATCCACATAGCAAATTATCAAAGTACCGAATGTGAATCATATGAATGTGATGAAAACTAGCTTGACGATAATTCCCATGTGCCCTCGGGAGCGCTTTCCTTCATATAAGAGTTTGTCCAGGCTTGCCCCTTGCTACAAAAAGGATTGGGCCATCTTGCTGCACCTTATTTACTTTTATTACTTGTTGCTCGTTACAATTTATCTTATCACAAAACTATGTGTTACCGATAATTTCAGTGCTTGCAGAGAATACCTTGCCGAAAATAAATTATCATTTCCTTCTGCTCCACGTTGAGTTCGACACTCTTACTTATCGAAAAGGCTATGATAGATCCCCTACACTTGTGGCTCATCACCCGCCAGCTCCAATGCACTAATCCTCCTCGTTGGAGTTCGTGATCTTTTTGTCGCCTGTAGATGTGAGGTCGTCGTGCCACCGGCGCCAACGAAGCGTCGTTTTGGTGTCCCGAAGGACGCACAACTGCCAGTATTCTCGTCCGCGATCTTCAGCGCCGCCTCCGCGTTGCGAGTGGCGTGAGCGCACGCGGCCTCGTAGAGCACCTGCTGCTCGGTGGGGAAGTTGTGGTTCTTCGCCATCATGGCCGCCACAGCCTCGCGCGCGTTTGCAGTAGATTTGGCCCTCTGCTAGCCGGTGTGCTCGAGGAGGGAGAAGCTGTACCGCTGCTCCTCCTGCATCTGCCGGAACGCCGACAATGGTGGCAGCGTCACCTCCTCTTCTACCATGGTGTGGTAGAAGTGCGTCTGCACATGCTCCACGATCAAGTCGGCATGTACCGAGTCATCGTCAGAGCCCGTATCCATCGTTGGGTCGTCGTTGGAGACCTCTGGGGAGCTGTGTGGCATGCCAGCCTCTATCCTCCTGGCACGGCGGTCCTGCCAGCCAGGGGTAAGGGTGGCCACCTGATGCTTCTGCTCCATCGAGAGGCTCTCCCACAACGTGTTGCTGCTCACAGTTATGGCAGATGTGGTCCATGGGTGGAGGATGAGGAGCGACTGTGTTTTTGTTGTGCCGTTTGTGTTGGGAGTGGCCTTGTTTAAATACTGGATGCCGATGAGGCCAAGGGGTTGGATGTGCCAATGCGGGTGCCGGAGTTGGTTTCTTGGCCGGCATGCATGTTTAATGATGGCAGGTGGACAGATGGGCAAACCGTTTGAATGTGGTAGATATCCATCCCGTCCTGCCCGGTAACGCCTCTCCGGCGGTAAACAGGCACGGATACTAAAGACACGGCACAAGCGGCACTCTTGGTCGGCGAGTCGCTTCAATGCCGACATCAATGAGAGGTCACGTCCCCTCTAGGTCGACATCAATGCGGAGCTGGCGCTCTAGAGCATTAGTAGAAAACAGGGCTTTGGTTCGGGCATGGCAAGCCCATTAGTCCCGGTTCAGTCACTAACCGGGACCCATGGGGGCATTCGTGCCGGTTCGTGAGCCCAGGGGGGCGGCCAGGGCCTCATGGGCATTGGTCCCAGTTCATATGGACCCATTTGTCCCGGTTTTAGGCACGAACCGGGACCAATGGGCCTCGCTCCTGGCCCACAACCATTGGTCCCGGTTCTTGGCTTGAACCGGGACAGAAGGCTGGGCTTTAGACCTGGTTCCAGCCACGAACCTGGACAAATGAGTTGCCTATATATACCCCGTCACCGCAGCACATCACTCCACAGTGCTCTGTTTTTTTTGGCCGGCGAGGAGAGGGCATTTGGGTGCTCTAGCTCACCTCCTATGCACAAGAGGTGTTCGTTGAAATGCCCGAGCCACACTAGTTAAGCTTTCTCCTCTCGAAGCTCGACCTCCAAGCTACATTTTCCACGAGATTTGCATAGGTTTAGCAGTCCGTCACGTCTCGTCCCCGTCTTCACCGCTGCCGATCGGCCGCGTCGATCTCGTCGCCGGCACCACCGTGGTGAGTCTCTTGTTCTTATCTTCTTTCTGAAAGAAAATAATTCTTACTTTAGATAGATACTTGTCTAATTTTCTAACTTTTATTATTGCTTGTTATTATATAGTGCGATGGTTTTGGTATTCGCCCCTGTCGGTCCTCATCCTGTCTATGATTCAGATGTGGTATATATTATCCTTTTATAACTATTTTGTTCATTTATTGTTTATGACAATTATGCCGACCAATGTGACATAGATTTTATTTATGTAGGAGGTAGTTGAACCGAAAATTCCAACCGACCCTATTGTCGAGAGGTGAAATTTAGTTGAAGAAGAAAACAATTATTTGAAGGAAAAAATAAAAAAATGAGGAGGAGAAGATGATATTGGAGTTGCATGTTGCGGATGTCGTAGATGATCAAAAGATCAAGATGGATGCAATGCGGTTGAAGATTAGAAAGATTAGAAAATATTCCATTCATACCGAGGCTTGGTGTCATTATGCCGTTGGATCAATTTTTACCTTGGTTGTGATTATGATCACATTTGTTGTTGCATTGAAAGGTTTTACATAGTTTCAATGTATGGTTTAACTAGATGCTCTGGAGAGCTATATGTTGTTCAATGAGAACTATGTATGTACTTTGTTTTTAATGTGATGATGAACTTCTATTAATTTGATCACTTATCTTTTCATGAGAGCTATATGTTGCCTTCAGTTTTGGGTCTTATAGCTCAAAATAATCAGTAAATGCATGAAAAATAAAAAATGAAGTCAGAAAGGGTTGAAAATTGATGATGTGGCTTTGAATTATGCATTTTGAACATATAAAAACTATGGAGTTCAAATAAGTTAAAAATGAAACCCCTTTGTAACAGACGAGTTTCCGTATGAAACCCTGATACTTCGAAAGAGATTGTTCGTTTTGTACATGAAGTGCATCCAGTTTTTGCCATAACCCTCTCTACTTTCTTGCACATGCTATGTGGATGAAATGATGATACCATGCCAACTTTCAACCTTTTCAGAGTTCATTTGAAATGCTTTTCAACTTCAGGATCTTATAGCTCAAAATAATCAGTAAATGCATGAAAAATAACAAATGAAGTCAAAAAGGGTTGAAAATTGATGATGTGGCTTTGAATGGTGCATTTTGAACACAGAAAAACTATGGAGTTCAAATAAGTTAAAAAATGAAGTCCCTTTGTAACAGACGAGTTTCTGTATGAAACGCTGATACTTCGAACACTAGTGCAGAACCGAGCAATAGCACCGGTTCGTAAGGCCCTTTAGTGCCGGTTCCATAACCGGCACTAAAGTGTGGACACTAAAGCCCCCCCCTAGTACCGGTTCAGCATGAACCGGTGCTAAAGGGCAACCACGTGGCACGAGCCAGCTCCGGGGGCCGGGAGCCCTTTAGTACCGGTTGGTAACACCAACCGGTACTAAAATGTTTGGGGGTTTTTTGGTTTTATGATTTCTTTTTCGTTTAATTTTGTGTTTTCCATTTTAATTCTTTTTCGTTTGCTGGTATTTTACGATACTACACATTGTACACGTTATGCATATATATATATAATAGAATTTCTAGTAGAACCAATCATATATATATCATCAATGTCTCACAAACCACCATATTAATTCACACATACACACATGTATAGCTATATACAATTTCTCCGACATATGCATGTTGCCTTCGGAGCCAGTGGCATTAACCTAATTGGTGCCTTCGGAGCACGATGACAATTGGAAGTGGTTCATGACCTGGTCGATGGGGGCGGTAGCGGGTAATAGTATTCTCCCTTCGGATTTATGACCTGGTCGAGTAAAAATCCCGCTATTTCCTCTTGAAGTGCTTCTACGAGCTCCGTTTCTAGGAGCTTGTCCTGCACCTCTGTGAACTGTTAAGAAGGAGATGAATATGCATGTGTATTAGTTGTGTGACTAGATATCGATAATGGTGTAAAAATTGTGAATAGTGTTCTGACAAGCGTACCCATTCCTGTCTTTGAGATCTGCTCCTTTCGGACGCCATCATGCGAATGTTCTCGCAAACACAGAATGCACACAGATCAGTCTCCTGCGCCTGCTTCAGGGCCTTTATTACGAGAATGGAATTTAATTTGATCAGATAATAATTAATCAAGCATGATAATTAAAGAGATGGCAGTCATCAGACCGCTCCGGGTGTTTGGAGCGTAGCAAATTCTTGTGTTCATCCATATACGAAGCCACCAAGGCGGAATTCTGTAGAACTGTGTAGTGTGGTTCAGTGAGAGAATGTTCGTCCATACATATTATTTGTTCCCCTCCTAGGGTGACTTTTCCATCCAGTCTACCCTTATGCAGCGATTCAGGAACACCAATCGGCTTAAGGTCAGGAATAAAGTCAATACGAAACTCAATGACCTCCTCATTTTGACGGCCCTTGGAGATGCTTCCTTCTGGCCTAGCATGGTTATGAACATATTGCTTTAAGACTCCCATGAACCTCTCAAAGGGGAACATATTGTGTAGAAATACAGGACCCAAAACGTTAATCTCTTCGCATAGGTGAACTAGGACGTGCGTCATGATGTTGAAGAAGGATGGTGGGAACACCAACTCGAAACTGACAAGACATTGCACCAAATCATTCTGTAACCTTGGTATGATTTCTGGATCGATTACCTTCTAAGAGATTGCGTTGAGAAATGCACATAGCTTCACAATGGCTAATCGAACGTTTTCCAATACAAGCACCCTCAATGCAACCGGAAGCAGTTGCGTCATAATCACATGGCAGTCATGACACTTAAGGTTCTGGAACTTTTTCTCTGCCATGTTTATTATTCCCTTTATATTCGACGAGAAGCCAGACGGTACCTTAATACTGAGCAGGCATTCAAAGAAGATTTCCTTCTCTTCTTTGGTAAGAGCGTACCTTGCATGACCCTGATGTATGCCGTCTTTTCCGTGCATACGTTGCTGGTCCTCTCGTGCCTCAGGTGTATCTTTTGTCTTCCCATACACGCCCAAGAAGCCAAGCAGGGTCACACAAAGATTCTTCGTCACGTGCATCACGTCGATTGCGGAGCGGACCTCTAGGTCTTTCCAATAGGGCAGGTCCCATAATATAGATTTCTTCTTCCACATGGGTGCGCGTCCGTTAGCGTCATTCGGAACAGGTTGTCCACCAGGACCCTTTCCAAAGACCACCTTCAAATCCTTGACCATATCATGTACATCAGCACCAGTACGGTGGCGAGGCTTCGTCCGGTGATCCGCCTCACCTTTGAAATGCTTGCCTTTCTTTCTTACGGTATGCCTGCTCGGAAGAAATCGACGATGTCCCAGGTACACATTCTTCTTACAATTAGCCAAATATATACTATCGGTATCGTCCAAACAGTGCGTGCATGCGCGGTATCCCTTATTTGTCTGTCCTGAAAGGTTACTAAGAGCAGGCCAATCATTGATGGTCACGAACAGCAATGCCTTTAGGTCAAATTCTTCCCCCATGTGCTCGTCCCACGCACGTACACTTGTTCCATTCCACAGTTGTAAGAGTTCTTCAACTAATGGCCTTAGGTACACATCAATGTCATTGCCGGGTTGCTTAGGGCCTTAGATGAGCACTGGCATCATAATGAACTTCCGCTTCATGCACAACCAAGGAGGAAGGTTATACAAACATAGAGTCACAGGCCAGGTGCTATGGTTGCTGCTCTGCTCCCCAAAAGGATTAATGCCATCTGCGCTTAGACCAAACCATACGCTCCTTGCGTCATCTGCAAACTCCTTCCCGTACTTTCTTTCGATTTTTCTCCACTGCGACCTGTCAGCGGGTACTCTCAACTTTCCGTCTTTCTTACGGTCTTCTCTGTGCCATTGCATCGCCTTGGCATGCTCTTTGTTTTGGAACAAACGTATCAAACGTGGTATTATAGGAGCATACCACATCACCTTGGCAGGAATCTTCTTCCTGGGGCGCTCGCCCTCGACATCACCAGGATCATCGCGGCTGATCTTATAGCGCAATGCACCACATACCGGGCAAGCTTTCAAATCCTCGTACTCACCCCGGTAGAGGATGCAATCATTAGGGCATGCATGTATCTTCTGCACCTCTAACCCTAGAGGGCAGACAGCCTTCTTTGCTTCGTACGTACTCTCGGGCAATTTGTTGTCCTTTGGAAGCATATCCTTTATCATTACCAGCAACTTTCCAAATCCCTTGTCAGATACACCATTCTCTGCCTTCCATTGCAGGAATTCCAGTGTGGTGCCCAGCTTTTTCTTGTCAGCTACGCAATTCGGGTACAACAATTTTTTGTGATCCTCTAACATGTGCTGCAACTTTTTCTTCTCCAAATCACTTGCGCAGTTTCTCTTTGCATCGGCAATGGCCCGACCTAGATCATCAACGGGCTCATATGATGCCTCTTCTTCAGCGTCTCTCCGCATTGTCGGCTCAGCTTCTTCCCGCATTACCGGCTCAGCTTCTTCCCCCATTGTTGTATCATCGTATTCAGGGAACCCATGGCCAGGATAGCTGTCGTCGTCCTCTTCTTCTTCATTGTCTTCCATCATAACCCCTCTTTCTTCATGCTTGGTCCAAACATTATAGTGGGGCATGAAACCGGACTTAAACAGGTGAACGTGAATGGTTCTTGACGTAGAGTAATTGTGACCATTCTTACAGCCCGCACATGGAAAAGGCATAAAACCATCCGCCCGCTTGTTTGCCCCAGCCGCAAGCAGAAAAGTATGCACGCCCTCAACGAACTGGGGAGAGCATCGGTCATCGTACATCCATTGCCGGCTCATCTTCATTACAGAACACCGAATAGACCAAATTAATACAAGTTCATACATAAAGTTCATAAAACACTTAAATGCAACAAACAAATAACTCTCTAGCTGAAGCATTTAAATGCAACAACAAATGCGATCAAGATCGCAACTAAGGTAAAATGGATCCAACAGCATAATGATACCAAGCCTCACTATCGATGGCATATTTTCTAATCTTTCTAATCTTCAAGCGCATTTTCTCCATCTTGATCTTGTGATCATCGACGACATCGGCAACATGCAACTCCAATTCCATCTTCTCCCCCTCAATTCTTTTCAATTTTTCTTTCAAGTACTCGTTTTCTCTTTCAACTAAATTTAACCTCTCGACAATAGGGTCGGTTGTAATTTCCGGTTCACATACCTCCTAGAAAAATTTCTATGTCAACTTGATGGGCATAATTTGTCATAAACACGAAATGCAATTAGTTTTAAAACAGAATATATATACCACATCTGAATCATAACAAGGACGAGGGCCGACGGGGACGGATATCAAAACCATGTCACTATATGTATAACAAACAACGTACGGGTAAGATAATTATACGAGTAACTATATATCCAAATCACACAAACATCAATTTTTATATAAAATTTCATGAACAAGAGGCTCACCACAAGGTGGTGCCGGCGATGGGACGGTGCGGGCGATCGACGGTGGTTACGACGGAGATTTAGAAGGCACTAAGTAAACCACACCTACATATGCAAACTAAGTGTTACTTTTGACCTCAAATTGCATATTAATCAAATACTAGCACATATATATATATCCTCCCAAATTAGTAAACTCACAAATTAATCACTATATAAAGCATTGCAAGAGCCAATCTAGCAATGAGAGATGAAAGGACAAAGTTGCTAACCTTTGTGATCATTTGAATGGATGGGGGCCTTCAAATCCTGACAAATTTTGGGCAAAATGTGTGATGAGCTCGAGAGGAAGAGGGGAAGAACAGAGAGGAGAGGGGAAAGGGGAAGAACAGAGCGAGCTCGGGTGGACGAAGGGTTTATGTAGGACGACCTTTAGTACCGGTTCGTGCCAAGAACCGGTACTAAAGGGGCTGGAGGGGCCCCAGTCTGACAACATCCTGCCACCACTCTCATTAGTACCGGTTCGTGGCACGAACCGGTGCTAAAGGTTCTCCACGAACCGGTACTAATGAAAGAGACCCGGCTAGCCGTTCGAACCGGCACTAATGTATACATTAGTGCCGGCTCAAATACAAACCGGCACTAATGTGCTTCACGATTGACCCTTTTTATACTAGTGGAAAGAGATTCTCTATTTTGTACACGAAGTGCATCCAGTTTTTTCCATAACCCTCTCTACTTTATTGCACATGCTATGTGGATGAAATGATGATACCATGCGAACTTTCAACCTTTTCAGAGTTCATTTGAAATGTTTTTCAATTTCAGGGTCTTATAGCTCAAAAGAATCAGTAAATGCATGAAAAATAAGAAATGAAGTCAGAAAGGATTGAAAATTGATGATGTGGCTTTGAATGGAGCATTTTGAACACAAAAAACTATGGAGTTCAAATAAGTTAAATAACGAAATCCCTTTGTAACAAACGAGTTTCCGTATGAAACCGTGATACTTCGAAAGAGATTTGTTTTGTACACGAAGTGCATCCAATTTTTGCCGTAACCCTCTCTACTTTCTTCCACATGCTATGTGGATGAAATGATGATAGCAAAAAGAAAATTAACTAAAAAACTTTTATAGAACTCTAATAGCAAAAGGAATGAACTAAAAATCTTTTATAAACCTCTAGTATTTTTTAAACTAAAATTATATAAAATTCATGCCACTGAAATTATCAAAGTATTTTCTGTTCAAAACATGAAAAGCAGAAAGAAACAAAATAAAGTTTAATAAAAAGTAGAAACAAAACAAAATAAAATAAACTTTAATAAAATAAATAAGTAGAAAAAATAACCTTTAATAAAGTAAATTAAATAAACTTTAATAAATAAGTAGAAACAAAATAAAATAAATTAAAATTTAATACAATAAATAAGTAGAAACAAAATAAATTAAATTAAAATTTAATAAAATAAATAAGTAGAAACAAAATAAAATAAAATAAACTTTAATAAAATAAAGAAGTCGAAACAAAATAAACTTTATAAAAGTAAAATAAATAAACTTTAATAGCAACAGTAAGTTTTTTGTTGTAAGTAGAAACAAAATAAAATAAATAAAGCAACAAAAAAATAATAAAAGTGCCTCCTACTAGGCCACCACAGCCTGAATACGACTAGAAACCCAACCATGGGCCAGGATTCAGGCCCGCAGGAGGCCCAATAGGCCCACAAGCACATCGTGACAAATTAGGCTCGAAAGCCTGCAGTTGAGAGGAGCTCGAGAGGGTTGGCGCAGCAGCGCTTATAAACCACTCTCGAGCTCTCTCAACTAGCGAGGTGAGACTAAACTTTCAGCCGTGACACAGGCAGCACACGGCCTTTGGTCCCAGTTGGTGCCACCAACCGGGACTAAAGTGGTACACTGGTACAAGTTCGTGGCACCAACCGGGACCAATGTCCCCCCCTTTAGTCCCGGTTGGTGCCACCAACCTGGACCAAAGGCCGCCGCTTCCCGCCCTTTGGGCTGCTGAAAAGAGACCTTTGGTCCTGGTTGGTGGCACCAACCGGGACCAAAGGCCGCCGCTTCCCGCCCTTTGGGCTGCTAAAAAGAGACCTTTGGTCCCGGTTGGTGGCACCAACCAGGACAAAAGGTTGGCATTGGTCCCGGTTAGTACCACGAACTGGGACCAATGCTTTGTGTATATAAGAAAACATTTATCAGTTTCTGCAAAAAATACTTCTTCTCGGCCCCGAAGCCCCCACTCTGCTCCTCATCGCCGTTGCCACCGGTCCCTGCCCCGACGCCGTCAGGCTACTCCACCTCGCCGTCGCCGCAGAGCCCTGCCCCGACGCTGTCAGTCTGCTCCACCGCATCATCGATGACGCCATCAGGCTGCTCCGCCTCGCCGTCGCCGCCGTCGTCACCACTGCGCTCTGCCCCGAGGTCGCCGCCACTCCCCAGGCCCCTACTCGCCCTGACGCCGCCCGCCGCGCACCCCTGCCCGCCCCGACGCTGCCTGATACGTCTCCAACGTATCTATAATTTTTGATTGATCCATGCTATTATATTATCTATTTTGGATGTTAATGGGCTTTATTTTACACTTTTATATCATTTTTGGGACTAACCTATTAACTGGAAGCCCAGCCCAAATTGATGTTTTTGCCTATTTTAGGGTTTCACCGAAAAGGAATATCAAATGGAGTCCAAACGGAATGAAACCTTCGGGAATGTTATTTTCTCAATAAACGTGATCCAAGAGACTTGGAGTGGGAGTCAAGAAACAATCGAGGAGGCCACGAGGAAGGGGGCGGGCCTACCCCCCCCCCCCCCGGGCGCGCCCTCCACCCTCGTGGGCCCCTCGTTGCTCCACCGACGTACTTCTTCCTCCTATATATATCCACGTACCCCCAAACATCCAGGAGCACCACGAAAACCTAATTCCACCACCGCAACCTTTTGTACCCGAGAGATCCCATCTTGGAGACTTTTCTGGAGCTCTGGTGGAGGGGCATTGACCACAAAGGGCCTCTACATCAACTCCATGGCCTCTCCGGTGATGTGTGAGTAGTTTACTTCAAACCTTAGGGTCCATAGCTAGTAGCTAGATGGCTTCTTCTCTCTCTTTGGATATTAATACAAAGTTCTCCTCGATTTTCTTGGAGATCTATTCGATGTAATCTTCTTTTGCGGTGTGTTTATTGAGATCCGATGAATTGTGGGTTTATGATCCACATTACCTATGAACAATATTTGATTCTTCTCTGAATTCTTCTATGTATGATTGGTTTATCTTGCAAGTCTCTTCGAATTATGAGTTTGGTTTGGCCTACTAGATTGATCTTTCTTACGATGGGAGAAGTGCTTAGCTTTGGGTTCAATCTTGCGGTGCCCAATCCCAGTGACAATAGGGGAAACGACATGTATTGTATTGTTGCCATCGAGGATAAAAAGATGGGGTTTATGTCATATTGCATGATTTTATCCCTCTACATCATGTCATCTTGCTTAAGGCATTACTCTGTTCTTATGAACTTAATACTCTAGATGCATGCTGGATAGCGGTCGATGTGTGGAGTAATAGTAGTAGATACAGAATCATTTCGATCTACTTGTCGCGGACGTGATTCCTATATACATGATCATGCCTCGATATTCTCATAGTTATTCGCTTTTCTATCAATTGCTTGACAACAATTTTTTTACCCATCGTAATACTTATGCTATCAAGAGAGAAGCCACTAGTGAAACCTATGGCCCCCGGGTCTAGTTTCCATCATACAAGTTTCCAATCTATTTTATTTTGCTATCTTTACTTTCACTCTATATCATAAAAATACCAAAAATATTTATCTTATTATTATTATCTCTACCAGAGCTCACTCCTGCAAGTGGCCGTGAAGGGATTGACAACACCTTTATCGCGTTGGTTGCGAGGTTCTTATTTGTTTGTGTAGGTACGAGGTGACTCGCGCGTGGTCTCCTACAGGATTGATACCTTGGTTCTCAAAAACTGAGGGAAATACTTATGCTGCTTTACTGCATCACCCTTTCCTCTTCAAGGAAAAACCAACACAGTGCTCAAGAGGTAGCAAGAAGGATTTCTGGGGCCGTTGCTGGGGAGATCTACGCCAAGTCAAGACACACCAAGTACCCATCACAACTCTTATCCTACGCATTACATTATTTGCCATTTGCCTCTCGTTTTCCTCTCCCCCACTTCACCCTTGCCATTTTATTCGCCCTCTTTTCCTTTCGCCCTCTCTTTTTTGTTCGCCTCTTTTTCCCTCCTGGCTTCTGTGTGCTTGTTCTTTTTGCAATCTGTTGCCATCATGTCTGAAACTGGGGAGGTTATCGTTGATAAGGATAATAATATGGAAAACTTTGATGATATTGACGATCCTCTTGAAAATGCTACTATTTTACACACTAAAAAGTTTCGGATTGGTAGCGGTAATATTATTTGGAAGGGAGTTATTCAAGATTTGTTTACTTGTACCCATGCTTTGCCCACCACGAGTGGATATATCCTTCATAAAACTAGTAGTCTCGACGATGCTATATCTTTCCTCATAGTTGAACTTGAAAGACAATTTTTACATATGCATCCTTCCATACAAAGGATTTTCCTAGAAGTTTCTAATATTGAGAATTCTTCTGTTAAGCGAGCTGCTACCATCTTTTTAACTCATGAGTTCAGATTTATAATAAAAGAAGCCAATTCATTTTTTGCGCATTATGGGTGGATGCTGGCCGTCCTCCCATAGAAGCAATCCTTTTCTAGCAAGAAGACATTATGCGTTTACGATCTTTAGATCATGTTGCTTTTAATGAAAACCTTAGAAAAAAGGTTCCTACTAATGCTCTTGTTAATAGGATCTCTGAACTTAATGATAATTTTTCCATCCAGAACATGGGCTAGGATTTTCCCTTGAACAAAGACTCATGACTTTTTGCCAAAAGAATGCTTATAACGATGAATTGATTGTGCAATATGAGGGGCCAAAGGAGGAACAAACTCCTCACGAGCTTGATCTTGGGGACTTTTGTCCCATTAAATTTATCCATTTTGATTACTTTTGCTTGCCACAAATAAAGCTTGCTGCTGAACGTAGGGAATATGAGATGGGCTTCCGCGATCTACCTTATCATTACCATGGCAATACCTAGATGAATCCTTACTTTTATGCCTAGCTAGGGGCGTTAAACGATAGCGCTAGTTGGGAGGCAACCCAATTTTATTTTTACTCCTTGCTTTTTGCTCCTGTTTAGTAATAAATAATTTATCTAGCCTCTGTTTTGGTTGTGTTTTTTGTGCTTAATTAGTGTTTGTGCCAAGTACAACCGTTGGGAAGACTTGGGGAAAGTCTTTTATATCTTGCTGTAAGAAAATAGAAACTTTAGCGCTCACGAGAATTGTTGCCGTTTTTATTCGGAAAGTTCTATTTAGTTAATTATTTGTGCAGATGATTAATAGATAAATTCCTCACGTCCATAAATTTATTTTAGTATTTTTGGGGTTCTAGAAGTTTGCGTTAGCTACAGATTACTACAGATTGTTCTGTTTTTGATAGATTCTGTTTTTCGTGTGTTGTTTGCTTATTTTGATGAATCTATGGCTACTCACTACTAGGGAAAAGCCTATACACAGAATCTTACCAGCAGCGCGCTTTAAAATCAGGCGCTGCTGCTAAGTAGCAGTAGCGCGGGTTTTTAACCCTCGCTACTACTAACTTGATAGCAGTAGTGCTGGTTTTTTACCCTCGCTACTACTAAGCGGTCTCTACCGTGCCCCCCGGGACATGCCATAGTAGTAGCGCGGGTTTTTAACCCTCGCTACTACTAAGTTGATAGCAGTAGCGCTGGTTTTTACCCCTCGCTACTACTAAGCGGTCTCTACCGTGCCCCTGGGCCATGCCATAGTAGTAGCGAGGGTTATAAACCCGCGCTACTACTAAGTTTTTACCCCTCGCTACTACTAAGAGGTCTCAACCGTGCCCCTCCGGGACATGCCATAGTAGTAGCGAGGGGTAAAATCCCTCGCTACTACTAAAGGTCCCATTTTGAAACTCTACCCCCCCTAGTGGATCGCCTTTTCAGTTTTGTAAAAAGCAAAAGAAAATGATAAAAACTTCAAAAATTAAAATCCTTCGAGATGTAGTTATGTTACTACATCTACTAGTTAGGAAAATTTAAAAACTTAAATTTGGACATGTTTTGCAAAAAGTGTAGGGAAAATGTAAAACGGCTATAACTTTTGCATACGATGTTAGAAAAAAACGTATAATATATCAAAATGTTTCAAAAAATTAAAATCCTTCGAGATGTAGTTATGTTACTACATCTACTAGTTAGGAAAATTTAAAAACTTAAATTTGGACATGTTTTGCAAAAAGTGTAGGGAAAATGTAAAACGGTTATAACTTTTCCATACGATGTCAGAAAAAAACATATAATATATCAAAATGTTCAGCACGAAAATCCACATACGATGGAGACGGCCTATGGCCTGTTTGCAAATTTTTAGAATCCTCAAATTATAAAAGGAAAAAAAGTTATGTTCAAATTTCAGTTTTTTTTAATTTTGGTCAAATCTGGTCAAACTGTGGTCAAACTACTTATTCAAGAAGTATTAGTGTTACTAAATAATTATTCAAGAATATTAGTGTTACTAAATAATTATTTCAGTTTTTTGGAATTTTGGTCAAATCTGGTCAAACTGTGGTCAAAATGTGGTCAAACTCCTTATTCAAGAAATATTAGTGTTACTAAATAATTATTGTTTTTAGAACAATAGTTTTAAACTCAAACAACGAAATGTGTGACTTCATGCTCAAGCTAAACTCCCGAGAGTTAATAGGATTGACATCTTACTATTGTCAGGAAAACAACAAGTGCAGACTTGGAATCGAGGGAGAATAGAACCCGGAAGTTAAGCGTGCTCAGGCTGGAGTAGTGAGATGATGGGTGACCGTCCGGGAAGTTAGATGATTTGGAATGATGAGGGGTGATTAGAGTTTAAATTGAGCAATGATGAGGGTGATTAGAGATTAGAGGTTAAAATAATTCAGAAATTTGAAAATTCGTGCAAAAAATTCGAAAAAAAAAATTCGCGGGTTAGTAGTAGCACGGGTTTTTACCCACACTACTACTAACGGACGTAGTAGTAGCGCGGGTGGCACCCGCGCTGCTGCTATACGTTAGCTGTAGCGCCTTATTAGTAGCGCCTGCCCCCGCGCTGCTAATAGGCCCAAAACCCGCGCTGCTGCTAGGCTTTTCCCTAGTAGTGACTAAAAGTGTTTATAAACCATAGATAAGTTGGAATACAGTAGGTTTAACACCAATATAAATAAAGAATGAGTTCATTACAGTACCTTGAAGTGGTGTTTTGTTTTCTTTCGCTAACGGAGCTCACAAGATTTTCTATTTAAGTTTTGTGTTGTGAAGTTTTCAAGTTTTGGGTAAATATTTGATGGATTATGGAACATGGAGTTGAAAGAGCCTAAGCTTAGGGATGCCCATGGCACCCCAAGGTAAAATTCAAGGACACCAAAAATCCTAAGCTTGGGGATGCCCCGGAAGGCATCCCCTCTTTCGTCTTCGTCTATCGGTAACTTTACTTGGAGCTATATTTTTATTCACCACACGATATGTGTTTTGCATCGAGCGTCTTGTATGATCCGAGTATTTGCTTTCTAGTTTACCACAATCATCCTTGTTGTACACACCTTTTGAGAGAGACACACATGATTTGAAATTTATTAGAATAATCTATGTGCTTCACCTATATCTTTTGAGCTATATAGTTTTTGCTCTAGTGCTTCACTTATATCTTTTAGAGCATGTCGGTGGTTTTATTTTATAGGAATTGTTGATCTATAATGCTTCACTTATATTATTTTGATAGTCCCTTAGAACAACATGGAAATTTTCTTTTAGGAATAATATAAAAACTTTCATAGAAGTGCATTGAATACTATGAGAAGTCTGATACTTGATAATTGTTTTGAGATATGGAGATGGTGATATTAGAGTCATGCTAGTTGAGTAGTTGTCAATTTGAGAAATACTTGTGTTGAAGTTTGTGATTCCCGTAGCATGCACGTATGGTGAACCGTTATGTGATGAAGTCGGAGCATGATTTATTTATTGATTATCTTCCTTATGAGTGGCGGTCGGGGACGAGTGATGGTCTTTTCCTACCAATCTACCCCCTAGCAGCATGCGCGTAATACTTTGTTTCGAGAACTAATAGATTTTTGCAATAAGTATGTGAGTTCTATATGACTAATGTTGAGTCCATGGATTATACGCACTCTCACCCTTCCACCATTGTTAGCCTCTCTAGTATCGTGTAACTTTCACCGGTACCATAAACCAACCATATACCTTCCTCAAAACAGCCACCATACCTACCTATTATGGCATTTTCATAGCCATTCCGAGATATATTGGCATGCAACTTTCCACCGTTTCGTTATTATGACACGCTTCATAATTGTCATATTGCTTGCATGATCATGTAGTTGACATTCTATTTGTGGAGAAGCCACCGTTCATAATTCTTCATACATGTCACTCATGCATCATTGCACATCCCGGTACACCGCCGGAGGCATTCACATAGAGTCATATTTTGTTCTAAGTATTGAGTTGTAATTCTTGAGTTGTAAGTAAATTAAAGTGTGATGATCATCATTATTAGAGCATTGTCCCAGTGAGGAAAGGATGATGGAGACTATGATTCCCCCGCAAGTCTGGATGAGACTTCGGACGAAAAATTAAAAAAAAGAGAAAAAAAGAAAAGAGGCCAAAAAAAGAGAAAGAAGGCCCAAATAAAAAAATAATGAGAGAAAAGGAGAGAAGGGACAATGTTACTATCCTTTTTCCACACTTGTGCTTCAAAGTAGCACCATGATCTTCATGATAGAGAGTCTCCTTTGTTATCACTTTTATATACTAGTGGGGATTTTACATTATAGAACTTGGCTTGTATATTCCAATGATGGCTTCCTCAAAATGGTCCTAGGTCTTCATGAGCAAGCAAGTTGGATGCACACCCAATTAGTTCTTTTGTTGAGCTTTCATACACTTATAGCTCTAGTGCATCCGTTGCATGGCAATCCCTACTCACTCACGTTGATATCTATTGATAGGCATCTCCATAGCCCGTTGATACGCCTAGTTGATGTGAGACTATCTTCTCCACAACCACCATTCTATTCCACATATAGTGCTATATCCATGGCTCACGCTCATATATTGCGTGACGATTGAAAAAGTTTGAGAACATCAAAAGTATGATACAATTGCTTGGCTTGTCATCGGGGTTGTGCATGATTTAAATATTTTGTGTGGTGAAGATAGAGCATAGACAGACTATATGATTTTGTAGGGATAACTTTCTTTGACCATGTTATTTTGAGAAGACAGGATTGCTTAGTTAGTATGCTTGAAGTATAATTATTTCTGTGTCAATATTAAACTTTTATCTTGAATCTTTAGGATCTGAACATTCATGCCACAATAAAGAAAAATTACATTGAAAAGTATGTTAGAAAGCATTCCACATCAAAAATTCTTTTTTATCATTTAGCTACTCGAGGACAAGCAGGAATTAAGCTTGGGGATGCTTGATACGTCTCCAATGCATCTATAATTTTTGATTGCTCCATGCTATTATATTATCTGTTTTGGATGTTAATGGGATTTATTTTACACGTTTATATCATTTTTGGGACTAACCTATTAACCGGAGGCCCAGCCCAAATTGTTGTTTTTTTGCCCATTTTAGAGTTTCGCAGAAAAGGAATATCAAACGGAGTCCAAACGGAATGAAACCTTTGGGAACGTGATTTTCTCAATAGACGTGATCCAGGAGACTTGGAGTGGGCATCAACAAACAATCGAGGAGGCCACGAGGCAGGGGGCGCGCCTACCCCCCCCCCCCCCCGGCGTGCCCTCCCCCTCGTGGGCCCCTCGTTGCTCAACCGACGTACTTCTTCCTCCTATGTATATCCACGTACCCCCAAACATCCATGAGCACCACGAAAACCTAATTCCACCGCTGCAACCTTTCGTACCCGAGAGATCCCATCTTGGGGCCTTTTCCGAAGCTCCACCGGAGGGGCCATTGATCACGGAGGGCCTCTACATCAACTCCATGGCCTCTCCGGTGATGTGTGAGTAGTTTATTTCAGACCTTCGGGTCCATAGCTGGTAGCTAGATGGCTTATTCTCTCTCTTTGGATCTCAATACAAACTTCTCCTCGATTCTCTTGGGGATCTATTCAATGTAATCTTCTTTTGCGGTGTGTTTGTCGAGATCTGATGAATTGTGGGTTTATGATCCAGATTATCTATGAACAATATTTGATTCTTCTCTGAATTCTTTTATGTATGATTTGTTTATCTTTACAAGTCTCTTCGAATTATCAGTTTGGTTTGGCCTACTAGATTGATCTTTCTTGCAATGGGAGAAGTTCTTAGCTTTGGGTTCAATCTTGTGGTGCTCGATCACAAGTGACAGTAGGGAAAACGACACGTGTTGTATTGTTGTCATCGAGAATAAAAAGATGGGGTTTATATCATATTGCATGAGTTTATCCCTTACATCATGCCATCTTGCTTAAGCCGTTACTCTGTTCTTATGAACTTAATACTCTAGATGCATGCTGGAGAGCGGTCGATGTGTGGAGTAATAGTAGTAGATGCAGAATCGTTTTGGTCTACTGGTCGCGGACGTGATACCTATATACATGATCATGCCTAGATATTCTCATAGTTATTCACTTTTCTATCAATTGCTCGACAGTAATTTGTTTACCCACCGTAATACTTATGCTATCTTGAGAGAAGCCACTAGTGAAACCTATGGCCCCCGGGTCTATTTTCCATCATACAAGTTTCCAATCTATTTTATTTTCCTATCTTTACTTTCAATCTATATCATAAAAATACCAAAAATATTTATCTTATTATTATCTCTATCATATCTCACTCCTGCAAGTGCCCGTGAAGGGATTGACAACCCCTTTATCGCGTTGGTTGCGAGGTTCTTATTTGTATGTGTAGATACGAGGTGACTCGCCGTGTGGTCTCCTACTGGATTGATACATTGGTTCTCGAAAACTGAGGGAAATACTTACGCTGCTTTATTGCATCATCCTTTCCTCTTCAAGGGAAAACCAACGCAGTGCTCAAGAGGTAGCACTGCCTGCCGTGCCGCCCTGCTCCTGCCCCGACGCGTCCCTCTGTGAGCACCGCGCCCCTGCCGACCCTGCCGCCGTCGTGCTTTTTAGTTATATATGCTATTCTTTTACATGTTTTTAGATGTTTTTACATGTTTTTAGATTTTCATATATGTATGTATGTATTTTTTAGATATATGTATTTTTTTAGATATATGTATTTTTTATGTATGTTCATATATGTATGTATGTATTTTTTACATGTTTTTTGTGTGTATGTATGTATTTTTTCAATTGTAATATGCATGATGTCTTAAAAATACATTAATTTTAGTACATTAATGTTCTATGATTTAGTACATTAATTTTAGGTTAGTTTCATTTGTAGAAAAGTTTTACATATTTAGGAAGAAGGAAGAGAAGGAAGAAGAAAAAAATTTATATATGCAAAAGTTACATTTTTAAAAAAGTTTTATATATCTAGCTGGGAACGGAAGGAGAAGAAAAAGAATGAGAGGAAAAAGGAAAATAAGAAGAGGAAGAAAGGAGAAGAAGAGGACAGGAAGAAGAGGGGAAATACATAAGAAGAGGAAAAAGAAGAAAAAGAAGACGAGAAGAAGAAAGGAATAGAGGAGAAGAAGAGAAAATATTCTTTTTTTTTCTTCGATCTTCTCCTCTATTCCTTTCTTATTCTCCTCTTTTTATTTCTTCTTCGTCTTCTTATTTTTTATCGGGTATGTCATTGTCGATATACCCCGTCCCGATAACTTCGTTTAGTTTTAGGATTATTTTAGTTTATGTTTAGTTTAGGAAGAAGGAAAAGAAAAAGGAGAAGAAGAGGAGAGGAAGAAGAGGAGAAATAAATAAGAAGAGAAAAAAGGAAAAAAAAGAGGAGAAGAAGGAAGGAATATTTTTCTTCTTCTCCTCTCTTCCTTTCTTCTTCTCTTTTTTTCTTCTTTTTTTTCCTTCGATCTTCTCCTCTTTTTATTTCTTACCCCTCGGCCCTCTCGCTCGACCAAAACTCTCGAGGACACCCAAGCCTTAGAAAAAAAACGATGTCGGTCTCCTACCCCCTCCCGCCGCGCCCCTACCCGACAAACTCTCTTGAGGCCACCCAAATATACAAATTTAAAAGAGTGTTGTCATTGAGGCCACTCCAAACCCTTGAAGAATTGCTGAGGCCACCCCAAACCCTTGAAGCATTGCCGAGGCCACCCCAAACCCTAGAGAAGCGTCGAGGCCAGTAATATGATTCCTTATTGTGATTAGCTAGCTAGTTCTACGTTTGCCACTAATATATCCATCTGTCATGTTTGAATAATAATTGCCATGTTGTAAATATTTTCAAAAACTATGGAGCACCCCCGAGACGAAGCAACAGAAGCGATGTTGGGGGACATAATCACAGCCGAAAGTGATGCCGTCATGTCGTTTCTCAACGAAACCGATGGTCTGGAAGGACAGGGTGAAGAAGCTGGCTACAGTGATGGAACAATGGAGGAGGAAGGACATGATTATGATGGCTCCGGTGACCGAATGCTGGTGGAAGAAGGACACCTTGATGACGGCTCTGGTGACCGAATGCCGGTGGAAGAAGGACACCATGATGACGGCTCCGGTGACCGAAGGGAGTCCGGCCAGGTATATATATTAATTAAGCTTGTGCTGACTATAGCTAATTGATGCATTAATTGTTTTTGGTATGTACACATATTAAGTAATAACTCTTGTCTTTTTCTTTTCTCTAGCCCTCCGAATCGAGCACAATTTCGGAAAGAAACAAGGCCCAAAGAAAAAGTTGCTCTCGGATGAAAGGTTTAGGATCACAGCAATCGCGTGCGATGGCCGACCGATTGAACCCATTTGGACAAAGGAAGCATTTGCTGCTTAGTGTGGGGTTCTTGTTAGGGACAAGATCTCGATCAGCATCCACCAATGGTATAAGCCGGCTAAATATGACCCTGAGGTGTCTTATGTCAACGATATGCAGAAAGATGATCTTTGGACCGCGCTGAAGGCAAATTTCACCCTACCGCCAGAGGAGGATCCGTAGAAGCCAGTTATAGAGCAATTGATCAAGTCTCATGCTCTTAATAAGATGGCAGAACTATTCAGGAGATGGAAGAATGAGCTGAAACCAATGTTTGTCGGCAAAGAAGAGACACCAGAATTCACCGGCCGGTATGAGTGAGGGAGTCCTGGACTAAGGGGTCCTCGGGCGTCCGGCCTGTTATCCATGGGCCGGACTGATGGGCTGTGAAGACATGAAGGCCGAAGACTGCACCGTGTCCGGATTGGACTCTACTTGGCGTGGAAGGCAAGCTTGGCGACCGAAGATTCCTTATGTAACCGACTCCATGTAAACCCTAGATCCCCTCGGTGTCTATATAAACTAAAGGGGGTAGTCCGGAAAGGACAACACATATACTCATGACATACTCACATAGGCTAGACTTCTTGGGTTTAGCCATTACGATCTCTTAGATCTACTCTTGTAACACTCATATTCATCAATATCAATCAAGCAGGACATAGGGTTTTACCTCCATAGAGAGGGCCCGAACCTAGGTAAACATTGTGTCCCCCGTCTACTGTTACCATCGATTCTAGATGCACAGTTCGGGACCCCCTACCCGAGATCCGCCTGTTTTGACACCGCCATTGGTGCTTTCATTGAGAGTTCCACTATGCCGTTGACAAAAGGCTCGATGGATCGCCTTGTCATTAAAGACAATATTACCACAGGGGTAGTTTTGGCCTCGGGCCAAAATCTCTGGCTGGGTGACTTTACTATGATCACTCGTTCGGCCGCAGGGCCGACGATGACCTCTCGGGCCATCGAAAATCCCCTTGGCATCAACTCCGAGCACTCCAAGCAGATGGATCCGATTGATTTTTCATCCTTAAACGAGCTCCTAGATCGCATCGCTGCTTTGGGAATCGCCACAGATTATGACCGGATCGGGCCTAAAACCGATCAGGGAGAAACCGAAATCCCACCGGTCACCCACCAGATCGCGGCAGTCCTGGAGCAGGACGGCAAGTCTTCTTCTATATTGAAGACGGACTATGTTCAGGTCGCCGTTCATGAAGAGCCGGATACTCAACTACGAAATGACGCAACCAGCCCTCCGAACATAGCATCGGACGGCGTTCCAAACAATCAAAAGATATTCCGAAACCCGGACTGTCTAGTCCGGAAGGTCATCGGACCCCGGACAACCGGTTAGGTTGGGGTTCAGATTTAAATAGACAGGAGTCGCATCAAACAAAGTAACACAACCTTCCGGGGAATTATTCCTAGTCGGGAGGCGCGGTGCGCGGGCAAAATCACACTTGACGTGGTATTCGGATCACCGGAGAACTATCGGTCCGAGGAAATAACCTTCCAGGTGGCCCCTTTCAGCAGCGGATATCACGCCCTGTTGGGGCAGGATGCTTTTACACGCTTCCAAGTTATACCTCACTATGGACATATGAAGCTCAAAATGCCCGGACCAAACGGTATAATCACTCTCGTCAGTGATTCGGACATAGCACTTCGCGCTGAAAACAAAACTGCATCCTTAGCCCTGGAGGCGCTATCTAAAGCCCTCGCGTCCGAAGAATTAACTCCACTACGCTCCACAGTGGACAGGGATGATGTGATCCTCGACAAACACCCCAAATCCACCTCTTTCAAACCGGCAGAGGAAATAGTCAAATTCCAGGTCCACCCAACGGACCCCAAGAAGACAGCATCCATCGGAGCTCAACTGAACCCAACAGTTGACGTCGCACTACAAGCATTCCTGTGTGAAAACTAGGACATATTTGCATGGCGCCCTTCAGACATGCCAGGGATCCCACGCAAGCTGGCCGAACATAGCCTCAATATATTAAAGGGGTTTAAACCGGTTAAGCAAACACTGCGGCACTTTTCTGAACCCAAGCGACAAGCCTTGGGGGAGGAGCTGGCCAAACTCATCGAGGCCGGATTCATTCGAGAAATCAAACATTCGGACTGGCTGGCAAACCTGGTGATGGTACCAAAGAAGGAAAAATCCTCGCACCTGTGCGTCGATTTCAATGACCTCAACAAAGCCTGACCTCAGGATCCCTTCCCCCTCCCCCGCATTGATCAAATCATTGACGCCACCGCAGGACAGGACTCACTGTGTTTCCTTGATGCATACTCCGGATACCATCAAATCAAAATGAAAGAATCCGATCAAGCTGCAACAACATTCATTACCATATACGGGCCATTCTGCTTCAATATCATGCCCTTTGGGCTTAAGAACGCCGGCGCCACATATCAACGCATGATTCAAACATGCCTGGAGAAACAGATTGGAAAAACAGTAGAAGCTTACGTTGATGACGTCGTCATCAAAACCAGGCACGTGGAAACACTAATAGACGACTTACGTCTTACCCTCGACAACCTAAGGGTGTATGACATCAAGCTCAACCTGTAAAAGTGTGTCTTCGGCGTCCCCGCTGGAAAACTGTTGGGCTTCATCGTCTCCAATAGGGGAATCGAAGCAAACCCAGCCAAAATCCGGGCTTTGTCACAATTGGCTAAGCCAACAGACCTTAAATATGTTCAAAAACTTGCAGGTTGCATGGCAGCTCTAAGCCACTTTATCTCCAGATTAGGAGAAAAGGCACTACCACTCTATCGCCTTCTACGACGAACCGACCACTTCGAGTGGACAGACGCGGCAACAGTCGGACTGGAAGAAATAAAAACCCTTCTTGCGAGCAATCCAATCCTGGCCGCACCAAACGCCGGCGAACTGATGTTATTATACATATCGGCAACACATCAGGTGGTGAGCACCGTACTCGTCGTTGAACGAGAACATGATGGACATAAATTCCCGCTTCATAAGCCAGTATACTACATGTCTACTGTCCTTACACCATGCAAATCCCATCACTTGGCCTTTCGCGATCTAGGGACTCGACATGGTTGGACCCCTTAAAGGGGAAGGCATAAGAAAAAATATCTGATGGTTATCGTGGAAAAATTCACTAAGTGGATAGAGGCTAAACCAGTCGAAACGGTTGAGTCCGACCCGGTGATAGACTTCATATCCGATGTTGTGCACAGTTATGGTGTCCCACACAGTATCATCACTAACAATGGCTCCAATTTCACAGCCGACGAGGTAAAAACCTGGTGCACTACTCTAGGTATCAAACTCGATTACGCCTCCGTCTACCAACCACAAACCAACGGTCAAGTAGAACGCGCCAACGGTCTTATTATGAGCGGCATCAGGCCCAGACTAGTGCGGTCTTTGAAAGAATCAGACAAACACTGGGTTGAGGAGCTCGACTGCATACTCTGGGGGCTGCAGACCACGCCCAACCGTACTACCGGATACACAACTTTCTTCATGGTGTATGGTGCAGAGGACGTATTGCCCTGCGATATTATTCACGACTCACCTAGAGTGCGTACGTACGAAGAAAGAGAAGCCGAGCTCGATTGGTAGGACAACCTAAATGCCCTGGAGGAGGAACGCGATGTCGCAAAAGCTCGTTCAGCAGTTTACCAACTGCAGGCTCAAAGATATCAAAGTAGAGAAGTACAGGCCAAGATTTACAACGTCGGCGAACTCGTTCTACGCCTCCCGGAGAAGAAAAAGGACAAACTCAAGCCCAAATGGGAGGGTCCCTTAATAATTGACGAAGTTCTCACCGGAGGAGCATACCGTCTTCGCGATGCATCAGACAATTGCCTCGAGCCGAACCCCTGGAACGCGGCCAGACTCCGGAGATTCTACGCCTAGCGCTACACTCATTGTTAGTCTCCTCCTCCCATGGAGTTTCCATTATTTTTTCTCCCTTTTCCGATTAATTTCTTTTTCTCACTTTAAAAGCCTTAAGTACGGCTAGACCGCACACCATCGGCAGATACATCTTTAAACATGTATGCCACTTGTACCTGGGGGCTTATCGGACAGAAGTTCTTGTCATTTCTTGAGTATCAAGCTCCTCACATATGAGTTTTTTCCATATGTACCTTTCCTTCGCCACTATATGCATCGATATGACTAAAGTTTCGGCCAAGCTGGGTTGCCTGGCTCCCGTGCTTATGCCCTACGTTCTCGTTAGTTCGGCTAGGGCATAAAGGGAGCACCTCTGCGATTGTTACTACCGGGTCATCCGGATGTGTACCTCAGACTGGGTGAAGCCGAAAGCTAGCATTCTTAAGGGAATATTCAGTCGGTGAATTAAAGATGTTTTCTAAACTCACTCCATTGTGCACCCCCAGAAGTTATACGAACTATAGTGCTCGCATCACAATTCTGACATGTACATTAAATGCATGCACACCCATGGAAAGGAACCCTTAACGGAACTATTCTCTCTGGAAGATGTTTCTTATGATATCCATGTAATATAACATAGCTAGCCGGATACAACTTGTCTGTTCAAGCAACTATGACCCTATGCCTAGTTTTCCAAGCATACCGCGGCCTATTCGGCCGCGACGGTATTCGGAAACACTCCGCACCTTAGAGTCCAGAGGTTGAAGAGAAAAGGTCTGCCATGACAAATGATATATAATTCAGCTAGATGAGGAAAAGTACACAATCACTTGGACTCGAACACCTCTTCCTCTAGACCTTCCAACAGGCAGTCTAACTTACAATCCTGTTGAGAATATTTGGCGGCCACCTCTACTTGGTCATATACTATACTAACGGGAATTTCTTCCCCATTCGGCCCTACCAGCCCGACACGAGCCATGTGATTAGGATCCAGCTTGGTATGGCGCGTCGTCACCATGGCCCAGGCCTCTCGCGCACCCTCTCGGCAGGCAGATATCTTCCACAGCCGGATACGCCGCCGAGCTCCCTTGAACAGCTCTACCAGCTTCTCCATGCTTCCTGGAGGGGAGTCGGATGGCCATAAAGCCTTGGCTACACTCCATATAGCCTGTCGAGCTTGCTCGTGCAACTGCGACAGGTCCTGCTGAAGATCATTTGATGATCCGGACACTTCCACTTTGGGGTGGTTCGTCAACAAACCTGCAATTACAGCTATATCAGCTACCGCTACCTCCAAACGGCCACATACTGAATATGCTGCCTCGGAGCTTCTTCTTCTCCTTCACAGAGTCGGCTAGCTGCGCTCGCAGATCTTTCAGTTCTTCGCCTAGGTTGATGTTCAAATCCTGGAGTTTGTTTTTCTCTTCAACGACCTTTGTCAATACACGCTTGCCCGCTACTAGCAATTTTTGGCTCTGTGTTCTTCTCTTCGAGCGGCGTCCAGCTACTCTTGTACTTGGTCTAAACGACCCAACACAAAAATTAGAACCCAGATTCACACTGTCGGTGTAGCCTTTTGAATTTTTGATGGAGGAAAATATTACCTAGAGATGCCTTTTATTTCTCCAGTTCGGCGTTAGCACCAAGTAGTTGACGCTGACACTTTTCTAGTTCCTGAGCCAGGTGGGTATTCTTCTCCGTAAGAATCTGGTTGTACGTTGATCCTTAAATCAGTTTATTCCACTCCTTTAAGTCCCGGGGGCTACTGGCATATGGTTGTCGTAGTCAGACAAAGTGAATTTACCTGCACATCTTTCAGATCTTGCTTTGTGGCCCTGCTGATCCCATCTCAAGAAGCCCGGATGTACGCATAGGCTGCGTTGAAGGCGTTAAACGACTCTTCCGAAAAGCCTGGATCTTGTAAAATGGCCCGGCGGTGCCAATGATTCATAGCACTCTCCACTTCTGAGTTGGTGACCGATACATTGTCTGAATCCTCGGCTAGAGGACAGTCCGGCGTCGCCCCTGCATCAGCCCCCGTCTTCACGACGGGATTTGTATCCTGGTTGTGGGAAGTACGGCCGCTCGGACCCTCGGATACAATCCGGTGCGCCTTCCTCCTGGCAAATGGAAAATGGGAAGGTCACAGTTGAACATGACTGCTCAGGGGCAGGTTGGCGAATTCATACCTCTTTGATGAAGGCACGGCCGTGTCTTCATTTGCTTTCCTCTTGGAAGGATTATCCGGCGCGGGAGCCGATCTCTTCGAAGCCGCCGAACGTCTCCCGCTGAAGCATGATACGGTGCGATGGGTGAGACGGAGTAAGAGCACTCTTTTAGAGAAGGTGATTTCTTAATTATTTACCCGAGAAGCAGGAAGAAGGCGTGGATAGTCTGCGGTAATGGCCACTTCTGTGCCGTCGTAGCTGGTCTGGTAGAACACTCCCCCCGCAAGCACCACAAATATATCTGTGTCCTCTTCGAACCCGGGATCTAGTTCCCGGTTGTGGTCCTCCGGCTGTGGGATGGGAATATAAAATCCCTCGGTGACCTTTCGCCAGTGTTGTCATAAGAAAACAAGCTAGAAGTTTATCAAAAGCAATTTTATGCGGATAAATTCCTTTTCCTTCCCTTTGAATAGTTCGGCTAATATCTTAGCCAAAGCGGCAGGGGTATCCGGACCTTTCCGGCCACAGCGAGAAGCATCGTCCTCCCCATTATAGTGCCACCTGGGAAGCCCTCTATATTGGAGCGGTTGAACCCCTCGCGCTATGGAAATCGCCATAACCTCGATTACTGTGAGTCTGGACTGAGTAAGCTCTCTTATCCTACTCATCAGCTGACGAACCTCTGTGCCGTCTTCCTCTTCGAGACTCCAGGGACGCCAACTGTGGCGTTTCTTCAGCGGGACACGAGCAAATTCGGGAAGACCCTTTCAAATCGGGTCAGGAAGCGCAACGTCCTCTATATAAAACCATTCGGAGGGCCATTCATCAGGTGCCTTGCTTGGTGTCTGGATGGATATCCGGTATCGGCGATGCGCCACACTTCGGCTCTGCCCACTTCAAATATTAACCCTTCGTGATTGCACGGGACGAGACAAAACAGCTTCCTCCACAACTCGAAGTGAGCCTCGACGCCCGGGAAAAGTTCACATAAAGTGACGTAACCCGCAATGTTCAAAATAGAGGCCGGAGTGAAGTTGTGCAGCTGCAGGCCGTAATATTCCAGAAGCCCTCGGAGGAACGGATGGATTGGAAATCCGACGCCTCTTAGCAGGTAGGGGACAAAACACACTCGCTCCCCCCGGACGGATTGGGGAAGTCCTCTGCCTGAGTCCCCTCATTGAAGGAAGCTAGCCCTGATCGAACAGGGACTAGATCTGCATGGGGAAGGAACCCCTGCATTTGCAACTTCGTCAAAGGGCTATGAGACATAGAACACCTCTCCCACTCGCGTTTCTCTGGGCCGGGACGAGCGGAGGAGCTGGGAACATTAGCCATGCCGGAATGGTTTCTCCTAAAGCAGTCTCTAGGGATTTCTCCTGCATAGCGTTGAATGGATCTGGGGTCCAATCTCTTTAAATAGGCGCTCTTCCTCGCATGAAGGTGGTGTAATTCGCAAAAATACCCTGACTTTCCACATTCACTCGACACGTGGAGGACAAAGACTATTCAGCGCGCGGAAGCCAAGGAGGCGACATTGGATCAATGGCCGAATACATACTTGGAGATCGTCGAAGGGAGAACCCGCCTTGCAATGCCGAAGACAGTATGTGTGCCGAGGACCTCGTTATTGAAGACTGGTTCGGGGGCTACTGAGGGAGTCCTGGACTAAGGGGTCCTCGGGCGTCTGGCCTGTTATCCATGGGCCGGACTGATGGGCTATGAAGACATGAAGGCCGAAGACTGCACCGTGGAAGGCAAGATTGGCAACCGAAGATTCCTTCTTATGTAACCGACTCCATGTAAACCCTAGATCCCCTCGGTGTCTATATAAACCGAAGGGGGTAGTCCGGAAAGGACAAAACATATACTCATTACCATACTCACATAGGCTATACTTCTAGGGTTTAGCAATTACGATCTCGTGGTAGATCTACTCTTGTAACACTCATATTTTTCAATATCAATCAAGCAGGACGTAGGGTTTTACCTCCATGGAGAGGGCCCAAACCTAGGTAAACATTGTGTCCCCCGTCTCCTGTTACCATCGATCCTAGACGCATAGTTCGGGACGCCCTGCCCTTTTGACACCGACAATGATAAGATCAGAGATCAGTGGGATGACTTTGTGGCCCACAAGACATCGGACAAGAGTAAGAAGATGTCTGCGACAAACAAGAAAAATGCTGCGAAGAAGAAGGTTCACCATCGCACAGGGTCAGGTGGCTACCTCAAAGCCCGGCCGTTGTGGGCAAAGGCTGAGAATGACCTGTTTAATAAAGGGGTCGAACTAGAGACATTGAACTGGCCAGACCGTTGCCGGACTTGGTTCTTCGGGGTTGGCGGAACCTTGGACCCTGTATCAGGGAAGTGCCGTTGGACGAACGAGCAAATGCGAATACCCGTCATGAAGCTTCGGCAGTATATGGATGCAGCGCAGCAAGGGGCGTTTGTTCCAGACAGAGAGAACGACGAGCTCACAATGACCCTCGAGAATCCTGAGCACCCTAGACGGACCCGAGGCACGCCAGGCTCCGTTTCCTGGAAGGTTGGGTTTCTGGACGCAGCCGGTTACAAATGCCAGGCGAGGAGGAAGAAAGTGGAGCAGACCCAAATTCAGGCGCTTTACGCAAGAGTACAAGTGATAGAGCAACGAGAAGCAGATCGCAGCAAGCAACCTGCCGAAGCTTCCCCCGAAGCTACCCCGCCATCTCAGCGGAGAAACAGCATGGCTTCCACCGAGCTGCTTCAACTGGAGCCTATCTTCACGGCTCCTGCTAGCTACCCCTTGGACTTAATCACAGAGTCTCAAAATTGCCACCTCATGACGCAATGGATGAAATTTAAAGTCAAGGCGGTTGTTGGCTCTGTTGCACCTCCTGAACCTGGCGCAACTTTTCATTGCCGGCCGATTCCAGAAGGATATGCTAGGGTGATGGTGGATGAAATAACGGACGGATTTGAGGACCTCGAGCTTGACCACCCTACAGGTGAAGGGGAGACTCGGCTGGGTTCTTGTCTGTTGACTCCATGCCTACGGCAGAAGAAGCTCATCAACCTTCCGAACTGGATGCCTCCGCCTCCTCCTCCTCCTCCACCTCCTCCGGTGAGTGATCAGGGCACTCAGCCTCCTTCTCCGGCGCGTGGCAGCACTCCGCCTACGCCGGCGCGCCCGAGCAGCTAGGCTCCTCCTGATCCGCCTCGCCAGCAAGGGCGGAAGAGACCCGATGCCGCTCCGGCTGCTCCGGCGCGTCATAGTCCTTCTCCTCCGCCTCTTAAGCAAGGAAAGAAGACAGCCGCAGCTGCTCCGTGTGCTCCGGCGTCTAGCAGTACAGCCAGAGGCGGGAGGCAATACAGATTCGGTCCTTCTCTGAAGACTCCAGAGAAGTTACCATACGAGAGGAGCCTTGAGGAAAACGCGAAGATCGTGCGAGCCGAAGTGACGAACTTATTTGAAGGGGTGAAAGCAAAGAAACATCCGCCTCCAGAGGAGAAGATAGATCTGGTGAAAGCGAAGCGCACTGTGGATGCCCTGAAGAAACCACCAAAGTCTCCATCGAAAGGAAACTATGAGCGCATTATTGAAAAATCATTTATCGAAGCAGAGTGGTCGGGAAGTACTGTCAGTGATCAAAGGTTAGCGGAATGATGAGCTGGGAAAAAATTGCCCAGCTCGGCGAACAAGCCAACCAATCGTGCCCCCCGCTCAAGGTGTCTAGCGATATTGTCGCTAATGATCCGAGGATGGTGCCCGATTATACCAATCTTGGAGATTACCTACCCGACGATGTACATTATGATTTCTTGGAGGTGGACGAACACAGATACGAGTACAGGAAGCCTCTCGTCAAAGATGAAAGATCTCTAACAACGATGATGCGAAGATTCCATGATTGGTACATGAAAACCTGGACAGAGTCTGGGGGAGGAATATTTTGACGCTGAGAGTTAAAGATGAGCATGACCTCGTTGGAACTGATCTGTTGAATGTTCCATTTGAGGAGTTCTTCCATTTTTCAATCAGAAGGCCTTCGATAAATTAACGGTCACTTGCTACTGTCTGTAAGTACTACTTCTGCCATTAAGTCTCTATATATAGGTCAGCTCTTTCATTGCATGTATTTATAATTATCCTCACTATATTATGCAGATTGAAGATCGTCGAATTGAAGAAAAGACAAATCGGTGATATTGGGTTCATTAACACAAATCTCATAGATGCATATTCGGTTGAATTTCAGGAAAAACATACCGAGGCCAACTTGCTACGATCATTGGTATTAAATCAAAACAAAGCTATAATACTCTTTCCTTACAACTTCAACTGAGTGTTACTTTCTTGTGCATATTCGGTTTCCCTTATTAGTCGAGGTTATAGTAATGTAATTGATGAGTTATGCATGCATGCGCAGGTTCCATTATATTCTCCTAGAGATTAAGCTTGAGTAGGTACTAGTAACCGTCTTAGACTCGAGACGAAAAGATACCAAGGAGTATGCGGACATGATTCAAATGCTCGAGAAGTAAGTTAAATCGATCATTATCGCACCATATCGGCAACTTTGTTCACTTCCTAAAATCAAGTAATTGTTTTCTTTGTCTGGCAGGGTTTGGAAAAAATTCACCTCAAAAGCTCCAGAACTGCCGAAGAAGATGGAATTTAAACACCCGAAAGTAAGTACTACTAGCAAGTTCCGCGCATCTCCTAGTGATTCAAGCGCTAGTTTTATCAATACCATTTAGCATGCTTGCTTATCAGTTTGATTGACCTCTATTTCTTGTAAAGTGGTTGTCGCAGGAAGCCGGGAATAATTACTGTGGATACTACGTTTGCGAGTCCGTCCGCCACATGACCTATGAGCGGGGCTACACTAAAAAACAATATGAAGTGCGTAAGCAATAATATTCAGAATTTTATTGTATTACCATCATTTGTGTTTATTTTCATTCTTTCATATATATGTATTGACCCCCTTCTTTAAATTAGATGTTTCGGATGCAGGATGAACTCCTAGCACTAGATCGCATGCGAGCAATTCAAGAGGAATTGGCGGCATTCTTTCCTGACCACGTGCCTGATAAAGACGGAGAATGCCATGTGGACCCTGAGTTCATATATAATTAGGGGATTATATTGTAAGAGATCTTATATTGTATATATGTAGCTGGTAGCGTCGGATAGATATACGAAAACTTGTTGTTCGACCAATCTCTCAGACAAGGAGAGGTCGATATCACTTCTCTCTATATGCATATGTTCATGACGATCTTTTGTTTCCTTCATTTTTGCTTACTAGCTAGCGTGTCGAGTCCTCTCTATACGTATAGGACACTTCTCTCTATTAATTAGCTAACTAACACAATATATGAAACACCTAAATTAACCCTCCAAAACCCACTAAACCTACCCCTTCAAAAAAACAAAAACCTCAGCTCCTACGAGTTGCTGACGCGTGAATGCATGTTGGTCCCGGTTGGTGCCACCAACCAGGACCAAAGGGCCTCCTGCCTGGGCTCGCCGCACCGGCCACGTGGAGGCCCATCTGTCCCACCGGGACTAAAGGCCTAGGGCTTTCGTAACGACCCTTTAGTCCCGATTCAGCAAGCGGGACAAATTACCCTTACGAACCGGGACAAATGGCCGTTTTTCTACTAGTGGAGTGGCATGAATATGGGGCAACCACTTCGGGCAGGAAAGGGTGCGAGTGAGGGAGAGGGTTTTGGGTGGGTCCAAGGAGTCGGACACGTGCATGGCAGTGGTTCGGACGCCCGCTAGGCCCCCTGGTTGCTTCCAGTTTTGCACAAATCGGATGCCCCGACCGATCTGCCGACGCATGGGGTATCACGTTGGATGGCACATTGCATTCGGACCACGTGACCGGACGGATGCAGGCAGTTTGAGGACAGCATTCGAGATTCCTTAAGAACGTAGGAGCCAACTCCTCCTCAGAATCAGTGTGCATGCACGCAAGAAGAGTAGAGTGGTTATCAGAACTTACTACCTGTTGAATAACAAAACAAAAGTAAAGTTTAAATCTAGCTCACCAATTTCTGATAGAACCGATCATTGGCCACAGTTGAACGTGAGTGGTGAAGAGAGTTTCAGAGATTGATGATCTCCAAGCAATTTGTCTCCATAAAATTGCTATGGACTAAACACACGAAAACTCACAGGGGCACATGGGTGCCTGGTGACTTGCAAAGTCGTTGAATCCCGCAGGAGATCACAAGTTTTAAACCTTAGTTGCCGAAACTTACGATTTTGTTAGTGGTAGGTTTTGAAACTTACGATTTTATCGGTTGCTCGTACCAAGTTTCAGAAGTTGAAACTTGATGAAGTTTAAAAAAAGCAATCATCAAAACATATTCAAAATGATTTCATTTGAAAGCGCATGTGATCGAGAACATGTATATACAAACGAAACTTAATTTAGACTTTTAGTTCAAAAGATATGAAAGATTAAAAATGAAAAGTCAAAAGAAAAAAGAGGGTTGCGTGCCCCCGCACCTATGCTACAAATCCTCTCCTTATATAATATGGAATTTTGGTTGAAGAATATGACTACCCGCAATGTACACAGAAGACTTAAATGATTATTATCTTCTACAGAGATTACAAATGACCGTATTGTATAATGAAAATAATCATCGGATATACACTTAGACCACTATTTGATATTTTTAAATTCTACTCAACTCCTTGCCGCCGTTCCGTGCACCTATTATTGCATACAGTCTTCTATTATTACAAAAATTTCATAATTCAAAACATCTCAGACATATGTGCAGTGCAGAAGGCAAAAAGGATTAGATAAACCAAATGGTAATAATATTACATGACGCCTCGTGCTTCAATAATTCTATAATGACCACCAACCATATCATTTGAACATAGCCCCTAGCTATTGTTTCCCATTGGCTACACCCAGAATCCATGAACTTCCAACCCTCTGCTAGCTGTAGATAAGACTGCATACTGATCCACCTGGAAGCCATGAAAGTTACCTTAAAAAAATGCAAATTCTCATGGTAATAAAAACAGTATCAGTACTACAATTTCATCTCACCCGAAATAAAATCGCATATAACCCCATAGATTGAGCCTTAACATAGGGTGAATTCCCACCCACTAATTTTTGAACATACTCGTAGTATTTGTATATGATAATAAGACATATGCTACATGAACAATACATCATGAAATGGTAGCAAACAGGTAATATAGAAACAAATGCTCATTATCATCACATATTTTTTGTACAACCTTGCCATATATGTATTCTTTGGCTATCTTTAGTGAAAACAACTCGTTGGTTACAATTTCAAACATGTATTTACAAATGAGCCTAGGCCCTTTAGCCCGACCCGGACAACTTCATAACCTGTCCGTACAATTGTTGGAACTTGGGTATCAAGGTCTATCTCAGTCGACTCAACTGAACAGTCGCCTATAGCTAGTGAGGCACATAGGTGTCAACAATTGCTATGCATCACACATCGTCGGCAAATTTGATAATTTTGACCTGTGAATGAAATCATTTCACAAAATGAATTGCCCCTAAAAAAATTCACTCAGGTGACCTTTTTAAGTGACGCCCGACACGAAGGCGCCACACTACACTGTGTAGCGCCTGACTGACAGGCGTTGCACGCCTAGCCAGCGTTGCACCCGTGTGATCCAAAAATTACTAAATCAGTGTGCAGCGCCTGAGAGCTAGACGCCACACTATATAGTGTAGCGCCTAGCTTCTAGGCGTTGCACTAGTGGTTGTGCAACGCCTAGAAGCTAGGCGCTACACTATATAGTGTGACGCCTAACTCTTAGGCTCTGCACATTGACTTAATAATTTTTAGGCGGTCCGAGGTGCGACGTTGGCCAGGTGTGTAGCGCCTGTCAGTCAGGCGTTGCACAGTGTTGTGTGACGCCTTCGTGTCGGGCGCCACTCAAAAAGGTCAGCTGAGTGATTTTTTTTTTTAAAAAGGGTTCATTATGTGAAATGAATTCATTCACGCGTTAAAATTGTCAAATTTACCCGCATCGTCCAGGAGAGCACATCAACATTTCTCTTTTGCAGGCTTGTTTCTGCCACCTACCTCTAGTAGTACGTGCATACGCTTGTGCTGTGGACACCCATACATGGCTATAGGCAAGGGTCCACACTAGCTTGCCCATGCGTTCTCTCTGTCTATAAAAGATCCTTCAAATTTGTCCTTTTCTCCCTGTCTTACCTTGTTGTTCAATGTAAGTACATACTTCCTCCATTTCACAATGTAGTGCTTCATCTATCCACGTGCTTCAACTTTTACCGTAAATTTAACTACCAAGACCGATTGCGGCGGGAGCAAAAATTATATCAATGAATTCGTATTCGAAAGAAGTTTTTAATTATATAAATTTTTCTTCCGCCACAGTTGGTCTCGTTGATTAAATTTATGGTCAAAGCTGGATCTCAGGAAGCGCGGGCGTACTATATTTTGGAATGGAGGGAGTATGATATTAACGACACAAATGCCTAACATACTAGATTAATTATCACCCTACCATAATGCACATCCTCGTGGATTATATATTTCGCTCTCCCGCACCCCTCAACCATAATTAGTACATGCTATTACGGTCCAGAAACAATGGATGTCATATCTGCTAACTACAAAGCGTTTGTGGCAATTTTTTCAGTCTCGATATCTTTCATCTCAGTATCTCGAACATACTAATAGCAATAGGATGCGTATGAATGCATTCATAAGGGTAACGTACATGCGTGTTCGTGAGGGTCTGCTTCTATAATGTGTTTCTAAAAAAAAGGAGCATCCGCTAGCAAATTGCTCCAATTCCATCACAAGAATACATTGAAAGATTCAAAGCTGATGTTGTTAGCAAATATATCAAGTAACGTCTGTTAAAAAAAATCAAGTAATGCAGCGTGCGAGTACCCACATTGTAGGGTAATACAAGGACGCAGCTTCGGTGCCTTAAAGGCATCTGTTTTTGGGTCACTGACATGTGGGCCAGCCACCTGTTGTGCTCACGTGTCATAGACACAAAGGTAGGTATCTTAAGGCACCGAAGCATCGTCCGTAATGCAATGGGGTAGTGGCACGAAGAGCCGAAGACATGGCGTCTGCTTTTCACTAGGTTCTGTAAACCTATGAGATCAAAGGGTGAAATCATAGATGATGTTTCGAATAGTTTAGCTGGCAGGGTGTGAGAGCATCTCCAGCCGTTCGGCCCCCAGGGCGCCGAAAAAGAGCCGCCTGTTGGTGAGCCGGCGCTAGATTGGCACGTGGCGACGACTTTGTTCCCAGTCATCGGCCCACAGGTTGCCTCGGGTTCGGCGATGTTCCGTACAAATATATGCAAACTCGGCGATTTTTGCACGAACACGGCGAAACATCATTGAAATTTATACAAAAAACATGAAAACATGCAACTACGCCCAAACTACATCTAAACTACGCCTAGTCGCCACCGCCGCCGCCGTCGCCATCATCTACATGCCGAGAAGCCTATAGAAGTGGGCGTAGTCGCCGCCGTCGCCATCGTCGTCGTCGTCATCGCGCGGCTGGCTTGGGCCCGCGTAGTCCCTGCTGCAGCACTGGCCAGGGTCGCCGAGGCACGGTGGTGCGCTGGACGGCCCGGCCTCGTCCTCCTCGTCGCTGTCGAGGACGATGACGCGACCCTCCTCACGCCCGCGGCGCCGGGTCTGGAGCTCCGCGTACGCCCGGCGCTGGCGGCGTACCTGCTCCCGGACGTAGTCCTCCTTAGCCCACTTGAGGGCGGACTCATCGTCGGGGGCCGCCATCTCGACGTGCTCCGGCTTCATCGGGAGCAGCCCCGGCTCCGGCTTCAGCCGGACCAGGCGGAAGGAACTGCGTGGGGAGGGCCGGGCACCCTCGTTGATGACAAGGGCGCCGCCGTGGGTGCGGCATCTCCTCCGGTTCGGGCTTGACGGGGCGGAGCGTGGCCGGCGAGCCAGAGCCCGACGACGAGGACGACCCCGGCTCCATCCGCCGCGGCGTCCAGGAGCTACCACGGCGGCGAGAGAAGGATGGCCGCGGCGGGTACTCGAGGCGCGGCACGTTGCCGGTCTCGATGTGGTCGAGGACGGACTCAAGGGTGCGGCCTGGCATGCCACACCACTCGTGCCGCCCGTCGGCATTGAGGCGGCCCCGTGGGATGACATCGTTGGTGGAGGTGACCTGCTCCTCGCGGCGGCGTTGTAAGTACATGGTCCAGAGGGTGTGGCTGTCAGCGGCGTAGCGCGGCTTGTTCCGCTGCTCCTCCGCCAGGGACGAGCGGATGCGGGCGATCTCGGCCCGCCGCGCCGCCCCTTCGGGCACCGGTGGCACCGGGACGCCGCCGGCGCTCATCCTCCACATTCCCGGCACCTGCATGTCCGGAGGCGTCCGCTGAAGGAAATATGCCTTAGAGGCAATAATAAAGTTGTTATTTGTATCATGATAAGGCTTATATCATGATAGATGTTTATTATTTATACTAGAATTGTATTAACCAGAAACTTAGTACATGTGTGAATACATAGACAAAACAGAGTGTCCCTAGTATGCCTCTACTTGACTAGCTCTTTATTTAAAGATGGTTAAGTTTCCTGACCATAGACATGTGTTGTCATTTGATGAACGGGATCACATCATTAGGAGAATGATGTGATGAACAAGGCCCATCCATTAGCTTAGCACAAATGATGGTTAAGTTTTATTGCTATTGCTTTCTTCGTGACTTATACATGTTCCTCTGACTATGAGATTATGCAACTCCCGAATACCGGAGGAACACTTAGTGTGCTATCAAACGTCACAACGTAACTAGGTGATTATAAAGATGCTCTATAGGTTTCTCTGATGGTGTCTGATGAGTTGGCGTAGATCGAGATTAGGATTTGTCACTCCGTGTATCGGAGAGGTATCTCTGGGCCCTCTCGGTAATGATCATCACTATAAGCCTTGCAAGCAATGTGACTAATGAGTTAGTTGCGGGATGATGCATTACGGAACGAGTAAAGAGACTTGCCGGTAACGATATTGAACTAGGTATGATGATACCGACGATCTAATCTCGGGCAACTAACATACCGATGACAAAGGGAACAACGTATGTTGTTATGCAGTTTGACCGATAAAGATCTTCGTAGAATATGTAGGAGCCAATATGAGCATCTAGGTTCCGCTATTGGTTATTGACCGGAGATGTGTCTCAGTCATGTATACATAGTTGTAGAACCCGTAGGGTCCGCACGCTTAACGTTCGATGACAATTTGTATTATGAGTTATGTGATTTGATGACCGAAGTTTTTTCGGTGTCCCGAATGAGATCACGGACATGACGAGGAGTGTCAAAATGGTCGAGACATAAAGATAGATATATTGGAAGGCTATATTCGAACATCGGAAAGGTTCTGAGTGGTTCGGTTATTTTTCGGAGTACCGGAGAGTTATGGGAATTCGTCGGGGGAAGTATCGAGCCTTCATGGGCCTTAGTGGAAAGGAGAGAAGGGCCACAAGGGGAGGCCGCGCGCCCCCCCATGGGCTGGTCCGAATTGGACTAGGGAGGGGGTGGCCTTCTCCCTCTTCTTCTCCTTCCTTTTTCTCCTACTTCGACTAGGAAAGGGGGAAACATACTCCTACTAGGAGTAGGAATCGCCCCCTTAGGCGTGCCCCTTGTGGCTGGCCCTCCTCCTCCTCCCCTCCTTTATATACAGGGGAGGGGGCACCCCATAGACACACAAGTTGATCTTTAGCCATGTGCGGTGCCCCCCTCCACAATTTTCCACCTCGGTCATATTGTCGTAGTGCTTAGGCGAAGCCCTGCGTCGGTAAATTCATCATCACCGTCACCACGCCGTCGTGCTGACGAAACTCTCCCTCGGCCTCAGATGGATCTAGAGTTCGAGCGACATCACTGAGCTGAATGTGTGTAGTCGCGAAGGTGCCGTGCGTTCGGTACTTTATCAGTTGGATCGCGAAGATGTTCAACTACATCAACCGCATTACTAAAAGCTTCTGCTTTCGGTCTACAAGGGTACATAGACACACTCTGCCCACTCATTGTTGTGCTTCTCCTAGATAGATCTTGCGTGATCATAGGAAAATTTTGAAATACTATGTTCCCCAACAGTGGCATCCGAGCCAGGTCTATGCGTAGATGATATATATATATGCACGAGTAGAACACAAAGAGTTGTGGGCGATAATAGTCATACTGCTTACCAGCATGTCATACTTTGACTCAGCGGTATTATTGGATGAAGCGGCCCAGACCGACATTACATGACCGCTTTCATGAGACCGGTTCTACCGCCGTGCTTTGCACATAGGTGGCTAGTGGGTGTCTGTTTCTCCAGCATTAGTTGAATCGAGTGTAACTATGTCTGGTCCTTGTTGAAGGTTAAAACAAAACACTTGACGAAAAATCATTATGGTTTTTGATGCGTAGGTAAGAAAGTTTCTTGCTATAAGCCTGTAGCTGCCACATAAAACTTGCAACAACAAAGTAGAGGGCGTCTAACTTGTTTTTGCAAGGCATGTTGTGATGTGATATGGTCAAGACGTGATGAGATATAAATTGTTGTATGAGATGATCATGTTTTGTTAAAGATATCAGCAACTGGGAGGAGCCTAATGGTTGTCTCTTTATTGCATAAGATGCAAGCGCCATATTATCGCTATGCGATAGCAATAGTTGGAAAAACATAGTTGGCGAGGCGGCCATGTGAAGACACGTTGATAAAGATCAAGATGATGGAGATCATGGTGTCATGCCGGTGACGATGGAGATCATGACGGTACTTTGGAGATGGAGATCAAAGGCACAAGATGATGATGGCCATATCATGTCACATATTTATCTTTTATGCATCTTATTTTGCTTAGTACGGTGGTAGTATTATAAGATGATCTCTCACTAAAATTTCAACGTGTAAGTGTTCTCCCTGAGTATGCACCGTTGCGACAGTTCTTCGTGCTGAGACACCACGTGATGATCGGGTGTGATGAGCTCTACATTCACATACAACGGGTGCAAGCCAGTTTTGCACAAGCAGCATACTCAGGTTAAACTTGACGAGCCTAGCATATGCAGATATGGCCTTGGAACACTGGAAACTGAAAGGTCGAGCATGAATCATATAGTAGATATGATCAACATAGTGATGTTCACCATTGAAAACTTATCCATCTCACGTGATGATCGGATATGGTTTAGTTGATATGGATCACATGATTATTTAGACGACTAGAGGGATGTCTATCTAAGTGGGAGTTCTTAAGTAATATGATTAATTGAACTTTAATTTATCATGAACTTAGTACCTGATAGTATTTGCATATCTATGTTGTAGATCAATTGCTCGCGTATAGCTTCCCCGTTTTATTTATGTTATGTTCCTAGAGAAAACTAAGTTGAAAGTTGATAGTAGCAATGATGCGGACTAGTCCGTGATCTGAGGATTATCCTCATTGTTGCACAGAAGAATTATGTCCTTAATGCACCGCTAAGTGACAGAACTATTGCAGGAGCAAATGTAGACGTTATGAACGTTTGAGAAGCTCGGTATGATGACTACTTGATAGTTTAGTGCACCATGCTTTACGGCTTAGAACTGGGACTTCAAAAATGTTCTAAAACTCCATGGAGCATATGAGATCTTCTAAGAGTTGAAATTGGTATTTCAGACTCATGCCCGAGTCGAGAGGTATGAGACCTCTGACAAGTATTTTTTCCTACAAGATGGAGGAGAATAGCTCAACCAGTGAGCATTTGCTCAGAATGTCTGAGTACTACAATCGCTTGAATCAAGTGGGAGTTAATCTTCCAGATAAGATAGTGATTAACAGAGTTCTCTAGTCACTATCACCAAGTTAGTAGAACTCCGTGATGAACTATAATATCCAAGGGATAACGGAAACAATTCCCAAGCTCTTCGCGATGCTGAAATCGGCGGAGGTAGAAATCAAGAAAAGCATCAAGTGTTGATGGTTGACAAGACCACTAGTTTCAAGTAAAAGGGCAAGGGAGAGAAAGGGGACTTCAAGAAGAATGGCAAGTAAGTTGCCACTCCCATGAAGAAGCCAAAAGCTAGACCCAAGCCTGAAACTGAGTGCTTCTAATTGCAAAGGAAATGATCACTTGAAGTGGAACTGCCCTAGATACTTGGCGGATAAGAAGGATGGCAAAGTGAACAAAGGTATATTTGATATACATGTTATTGATGTGTACTTTACTAGTGTTTACAAGCAACCCTTCAGTATTTAATACTGGTTCAGTTGCTAAGAGTAGTAACCCGAAACGGGAGTTGCAAAATAAACATAGACTAGTTAAGGGCGAGGTGATGATGTGAGTTGGAAGTGATTCCAATGTTGATAAGATCACCATTGCACACTCCCTTTACCTTGGGGATTAGTGTTGAACCTAAAATAAATGTTATTTGGTGTTTGCGTTGAGCATGAATATGATTGGATCATGTTTATTGCAATATTGTTATTCATTTAAGTCAAAGAATAATTGTTGTTCTATTTACATGAATAAAACCTTCTATGGTCATACACTCAATATAAATGGTTTATTGAATCTCGATCATAGTGATACAAATATTCATAATATTGAAGCCAAAAGATGCAAAGTTAATAATGATAGCAACTTATATGTGGCACTGCCGTTTAGGTCATGTTGGTGTAAAGCGCATGAAGAAACTCCATACTGATGGACTTTTGGAATCACTTGATTATGAGTTACTATGCTTGCGAACCATGCCTAATGGGCAAGATGACTAAAGACTCCATAATCCAGAACAATGGAGCGAGCAACTGACTTATTGGAAATAATACATACTGATGTATGCGGTCCGATAAGTGTTGAGGCTCGCGGTGGGTATCGTTATTTTCTGACCTTCATAGATGATTTGAGCAGATATGGGTATATCTACTTAACAAAACACAATTCTGAAACATTTGAAAAGTTCAAAGAATTTCATAGTGAAGTGGAGAATCATCGTAACAAGAAAATAAAGTTTCTATGATCACATCGCGAAGGCAAATATTTGAGTTACGAGTTTGGCCTTCATTTAAAACAATGTGGAATAGTTTCACAACCCACGCCACCTGGAACACCAAAGTGTAATGGTTTGTCCAAACGTCATAACCGTGCTTTATTAGATATGGTGCAATCTATGATGTCTCTTACCGATTTACCACTATCGTTTTGGGGTTATGCATTAGAGACAACTGCATTCACATTAAATAGGGCACCATCTAATCCGTTGAGGCGACACTGTACGAACTTTGATTTGGCAAGAAACCAAAGCTGTCGTTTCTTAAAGTTTGGGATTGTGGTGCTTATGTGATGGGTTTCAAACTGATAAGCTTGAATCCAAATCGGAGAAGTGCGTCTTCATAGGATACCCAAAAATAAACTATTGGGTACACCTTCTATCACAGATCTGAAGGCAAGATTTTTGTTGCTAAGAATGGATCCTTTCTAGAGAAGGAGTTTCTCTCAAAAGAAGTGAGTGCGGGAAAGTAGAACTTGATGAGGTAACTGTACCTGCTCCCTTATTGGAAAGTAGTTCATCGAAGAAATCAGTTCCAGTGATTCCTACACCAATTAGTGAGGAAGCTAATGATGATGATCATGAAACTTCTGATCAAGTTACTACCGAACCTCGTAGGTCAACCAGAGTAAGATCCGCACCAAATTGGTACGGTAATCTTGTTCTGGACGTCATGTTACATGACCATGACGAACCTACAAACTATGAGGAAGCGATGATGAGCCCAGATTCCGTGAAATGGCTTGAGGCCATGAAATCTGAGATGGGATCCATGTATGAGAACAAAGTGTGGACTTTGGTTGACTTGCCCGACGATCGGAAAGCCATAGAGAATAAATGGATCTTTAAGAAAAACACTGACACTGACGGTAATGTATTGTCAACAAAGCTCGACTTGTTGCGAAAGGTTTTCGACAAGTTCAAGGAGTTGACTACGATGAGACCTTCTCATCCGTAGCGATGCTTAAGTCTGTCCGAATCATGTTAGCAATTGCCGCATTGTATGATTATGAAATTTGGCAAATGGATGCCAAAACTGCATTCCTTAATGGATATCTTTAAGAAGAGTTGTATATGATGCAACCAGAAGGTTTTGTCGATCCAAAAGGTGTTAACAATGTGTGCAAGCTCCAGTGATCCATTTATGGACCGGTGCAAGCCTCTCGGAGTTGGAATATACGCTTTGACAGTGCGATCAAAGCATATGGTTTTATACATACTTTTGGAGAAGCCTGTATTTACAAGAAAGTGAGTGGGAGCTCTGTAGCATTTCTGATATTATATGTGGATGATATATTATTGATCGGAAATGATACTGAATTTTTGAATAACGTAAAAGGATACTTGAATAAGAATTTTTCAGTGAAAGACCTCGGTGAAGCTGCTTATAAATTCGGCATCAAGATCTATAAAGATAGATCAAGACACTTAATTGTACTTTCACAAAGTTCATAACTTGATAAAGTTTTGAAGAAGTTCAAAATGGATCAAGCAAAGAAAGGGTTCTTGCCTATGTTACAAGGTGTGAAGTTGAGTCAGACTCAATGCCCGACCACTGCAGAAGATAGAGAGAAAATGAAAGTCATTCCCTATCCTTCGGCCATAGGTTCTATCATGTATGCAATGTTGTGTACGAGACATGATGTGTGCCTTGCTATAAGTTTAGCAGGGAGGTACCTAAGTAATCCAGGAGTGGATCACTGGACAACGGTCAAAATTAACCTTAGTGGAATAAGGAAATGTTTCTCGGTAATGGAGGTGACACAGAGTTCTTCATAAAGAGTTACGATGATGCAAACTTTGACATCGATCTGGATGACTCTAAGTCTCGATCTAGATACATATTGAAAATGGGAGCAATTAGCTAGAGTAGCTCCGCGCAGAGTATTGTAGACATAGAAAATTGCAAAAAAACATACGGATCTAAATGTTGCAGACCCGTAGACTAATATTTCTCTCACAAGCAAAACATGATCACTCTCTGGGTGTTAATCACATAGCGATGTGAACTAGATTATTGACTCTAGTAAACCTTTTGGGTATTAGTCACATGGAGATGTGAACTAATCACATAAAGATGTGAACTAGATTATTAACTCTAGTGCAAGTGGGAGACTGAAGGAAATATGCCCTAGAGGCAATAATAAAGTTGTTATTTGTATTTCCTTATATCATGATAAATGTTTATTGTTCAAGCTAGAATTGTATTAACCGGAAACTTAGTATATGTGTGAATACATAGACAAAATAGAGTGTCCCTGGTATGCCTCTACTTGACTAGCTTGTTATTCAAAGTTGGTTAAGTTTCCTGACCATAGACATGTGTTGTCATTTGATGAATGAGATCACATCATTAGGAGAATGATGTAATGGACAAGACCCATCCATTATCTTAGCACACATGATCATTAAATTCTATTGCTATTGCTTTCTTTGTGACTTATACATGTTCCTCTAACTATGAGATTATGCAACTCCCAAATACCGGAGGAACACTTAGTGTGCTATCAAATGTCACACCGTAACTGGGTGATTATAAAGATGCTCTACAGGTGTCTCTGATGGTGTTTGTTGAGTTGGCATAGATCGAGATTAGGATTTGTCACTCCGTGTATCGGAGAGGTATCTTTGGGCCCTCTCGGTAATGATCATCACTATAAGCCTTGCAAGAAATGTGACTAATGAGTTAGTTGCGGGATGATGCATTACGGAACGAGTAAATAGACTTGCCGGTAACGAGATTGAACTAGGTATGATGATATCGATGATCGAATCTTGGGCAAGTAACATACCGATGACAAAGGGAAAAAGTTATGTTGTTATGCGGTTTGACCGATAAAGATCTTCGTAGAATATGTAGGAGCCAATATAAGCATCCTGGTTCCTCTATTGGTAATTTACCAGAGATGTGTCTCGGTCATGTCTACATAGTTCTCGAACCCATAGGGTCCGCACGCTTAGCATTCGATGATGATTTGTATTATGAGTTATGTGATTTGATGACGAAAGTTTGTTCGGTGTCCCGGATGAGATCACGGACATGATGAGGAGTCTCGAAATGATCGAGATGTAAAGATCGATATTGGAAGGCTATATTCGGACATCGGAAAGGTTCTGAGTGGTTCGGGTATTTTTTGGAGTACCGGAGAGTTACGGGAATTCGTCGGGGGAAGTATTGGGCCTTCATGGGCCTTAGTGGAAAGGACAGAAAGGCCACAAGGGGAGGCCGCGTGCCCCCCCCATGGGCTGGTCCGAATTGGACTAGGGAGGGGGCGGCGCCCCCTTCTTTCCTTCTCCATCTCCTTCTCCTTCCTTCTTCTCCTACTTGTACTAGGAAAGGGGGAAACCTACTCCTACTAGGAGTAGGAATCCCCCCTTGGGCGCGCCCCTTGTGGCCATCCCTCCTCCTCCTCCCCTCTATTATATACGGGGAAGGGGGGCACCCCGTAGACACACAAGTTGATCTTTAGCCGTGTGCGGTGCCCGCCTCCACAGTTTTCCACCTCGGTCATATTGTCGTAGTGCTTAGGTGAAGCCCTGCATCGGTAATTCATCATCACCATCACCACATCATCATGCTGATGAAACTCTCCCTCGGCCTCAGCTGGATCTAGAGTTCGAGGGACGTCACTGAACTGAATGTGTGCAGATCACGGAGGTGTCGTGCGTTCGGTACTTGATCGGTTGGATCGCGAAGACGTTCGATTACATCAACCGTGTTACTAAACGCTTCCACTTTCGGTCTACAAGGGTACGTAGACACACTCTCCCCGCTCGTTGCTATGCTTCTCCTAGATAGATCTTGCGTGATCGTAGGAAATTTTTGAAATACTACGTTCCCCAACACCAGGTACTCGGCCTCGTAGAGCAGGCGCGCCTCCATCTCTTGGAGGTGGCGGTGGCCGAAGCCGTTCGCCACCGCGCCATCGCCTGGGTACCTCTCGGCCATCTTTTTCATCGGCCGGGAGAGGGGAGAGTGTTGCTTTCTACGTCGGAGAGGGGGGAAATGAGAGCTGGGGCGTCCACCGGCGGGGAGGTCACCTTTTATAGCCATAGCTGGGCGGCGACGGGCTGCATGCCGGCGACTCTTGGCGGGACGCTCGTCGTGACGCATTCACCGCGCCGCCCATGAGGCATCAATGGAGGATGACTGGTGCGGCAGCCTTCGCATTGAATCCCGTGGGAACCGAGGCGATGAGGGCGACGAAGCGGCGTCTCGCTGACTCGGCGGGCCCATCCTCTTTCGTGCCAAAAAAGCTCGCCCCGGCGCCCCCGGGCGCGCCGGGTTTGGGCTGGGTCCGCCGGCGTCAGTTTTGCCGCAAACCAGTGAAAAACGGGCTCCTGGGGACGCGACGCGGAAAAATCGCCTTGGAAGGGCCTGTTGGGGGTGCGGCTGGAGATGCTCTGAGTCACTATGAAAAACCTTGCCGTCGTGCGTCCCAGATCTTCCATAAGATAACGAGGAGGATGGTGGACCAAATCTCTTGGTCGTGGCCTGGTGGACTGATGAAATTCCATAGAAGGAGCACAGAGTCGACAACCTGGAACCACATTTGTCGCCAAACAACCATGGACCGAGGGGATACAATGAACATGTGCAAGGTGTCTTTGACCAGGGCGTTGCTGTAAGATTGAATAGAACTATTCTTTATTGATTATTGCAGCCGCATATAGCAGTATATATAAGAGATTTACAAGCCAACTAGACCTATTACAATATGACTAGGACTAGATAACTTGAGAGGCAAGTAATAGTCTAACATCCCCCCGTAATATCAACGGGGGGCTCGACAGCGTTGAGACTGGATCGAATATTACAAAATGATGTTGATGGTAGTCCCTTGGTAAAAATATCAGGAAATTGAGCCATAGAAGGAACATGCAGCACCGAAACTTGTCCAAGAGCCACCTTCTCATGAACAAAATGGATATCAATCTCAATATATTTAGTCTGGCACTGTTGAACAGGATTCCCGGACATGTAAACAGCTGAGATGTTATCACAATAAACAATGGTAGCATGTGCAAGCGGTCGATGCAACTCTGAGAGCAACTGATGAAGCCAGACTGTATCAGCCACATCATGTGCAACCACACAATATTCAGCTTCAGCAGAAAAGCGGGAGACGGTTACTTACCTTTTTGAGGACCAAGAAATCAAATTGTCACCAAGAAAAACACATAAACCGGATGTAGATCGTCAAGTGTCGGGACAACCAGCCCAGTCTGCATCAGAATACGCGGTGAGAGAGGTAGGGGAAGAATTGTTTATGTGGAGACCATGGTCGAGAGTACCTTTGAGATACCTAAGGATGCGCTCGATATGATTATAGTGAGGTATGCGAGGATCATGCATATAGAGACAAGCTTGTTGGACAGCAAAAGAAATTTCAGGACGAGTAATGGTAAGATGCTGAAGGGCACCAGCAAGACTACGATAAATAGTAGGATCATTGAAAGGATCACCATTGGCAGAAAATTTGAAACTAGTGTCGACAGGAGTATGGGAAGGATGACAGTCTAGCATACCAGCACGGTTGAGAAGATCTAGGATGTATTGACATTGGGAAAGAAGCAGACCCGACGAATCACGAATCACTGCAATGCCTAAAAATGATGAAGAAAACCAAGATCTGTCATAGAAAACTCAGAGCAGAGATGAGTAATGATGCGGTCCCAAAAGGTTTGAGAAGAAGCAGTGAGAATGATATCGTCAACGTAAAGAACTAAGTATGCAATGTCAGAATTATGATGATGGACAAAGAGAGAAGTGTCAGAAAGAGAGGAAACAAAACCTATGGTTTGAATAAAGGAGGAGAAGCATTGAAACTATGCACGTGGAGCTTGTTTGAGACCATAGAGAGATTTTTGAAGAAGACAAACATGGTTTGGATAAGAAGGGTCTTCAAAACCGAGAGGTTGCTGATAGTAGACGGTCTCTTGGAGAAAACCATGAAGGAAGGCATTTTTTATGTCTAATTGGTGAATAGGCCAGGTGGAGGAGACAGCAAGGCTGAGAACAGTGCGTATGGTACTAGGCTTAACTACAGGAGAGAAAGTTGCATCGTAATCAATGCCATGTTGTTGGGAATAGCCGCGACATACCCAACGTGCTTTGTAGCGAGAGAGAGTACCATCGGAGTGAAACTTCTGAGGAAACACCCACTTACCGAAGACAATGTTGGTATTGGAAGGACGAGGAACAAGCTGCCAAGTATTATTTTCAGTAAGGGCCGAATATTCTTCTTGCATAGCTGCAGCCCAATTAGGATCAAGAAGTGCAGTTTTGTAGGATTTGGGATCTTCGGACAAGGACAGGGTGGCGTGAAGGTTAAGACGATCTAAGGGTTGACGAAAACCTGATTTGGAACGAGTGCGCATAGAGTGGTCATTGACTGAGGGAATAGTGGGAACAACGTGAATGGGAAGAGGAGCAACACGGATGTCCGGTGCAGCGGATGATGCGGACAATGGAGGGGATGGTGATGAATCAGTATGTGTGGGTGATGGTGCGGGAGGGGATGGTGGCGCATCAACATGTGTGGGGGATGGTGCGAGAGGGGATGGTGGCGCATCGGTATGTATGGGCGATGATGCAGGTGGCGAAGGTGGAGGGTTATGATTGGGTGTCGGCAGTGTAGGGGCATTAGGTTGGGATGATGGTGAAGAGGTATTTGGAGACTGAGATTGCAGAAGAGGAGCATAAAAAGGGAAATGAATAGGAGGGTGGTTAGGTGGGGAAGTAGTGAGTTGTGATGGAGAAGTACGTTGAGCAAATGGAAAGATATGTTCCGCAAAGGTGACATGTTGAGATACAAGAACCCAACCGGTGTATAAGTCAAGGCAGCGATAGCCTTTGTGTTCATCCGAAAAACCGTGGAGAACACATGGGAGAGAGCGGGGAGAGAGCTTATGAGCGGTGGTAGTGGAAGTGTTAGGAAAGCAGAGGCAACCAAAAACAGGAATGTCGGAGTAGTTTGGATGACACAGAAACAGAGAAAAGTAGGGGGTGACATTGGGATTGGCTTTGGTGGGACGGATATTAAGAAGATATGTAGCGGTGTGGATAGCCTCAACCCAGTATTGGGAATGCATGGAAGATTGAAGAAGAAGGATACGAATAATATCATTTATAGTACGAAGAGAACGTTCAGCTTTGCCGTTTTGAGGAGAAGTGCAGGGACAAGAAAAATGGAGAAGAATGTCGTGGTTAACAAAGAAGGTATGATTTTTAACATTATCAAATTCATGACCATTATCACATTGTATGAAGCGAATAAGGAGAAAGAAGTGCACGGAGACGTATCGCTAAAAATTGAGAAAGAGAACGTGAACATCGGATTTGTTGCGGAGAGGAAAGGTCCAGACAAAGTGTGTAAAATCATCTAATATAACAAGATATTATTTAAAACCAGAGACACTAGCAATGGGCGATGTCTAGAGATCACAATGTATTAATTCAACATGATAAGTGCTTGAAGAGCTAGACGAACTAAAAGGAAGACGCACATGCTTGCCTAAATCGCATGACTCACAAACGGAGGAATCGTGAGAATCTCTATTACAAGGTATAGTAAATTCACTAAGAAGAGATGCTAAAACTGCATGGTTGGGATGCCCTAGACGCCGATGCCAGAGATCAACAGATGCCATCATGGAGGTTGGAGAGGCAATGGCAGGAGTACCATTGAGAGAGTATAAGTCACTGGAGCTATTGAACAACGTGATCTCGACCTTGGTCTGATAATCCTTCATAGATAAGCCAAAGGGGTCAAATTCGACAAAAACAAGATTGTCGCATGTGAATTGACGATCAGAGATTAAATTTTTGATAAGGGTAGGAGCAACATGTACATCACGAAGAAGAAGACTTTTGGTGGTGGAGGGAAGTTGAGCCTGACCAACACAATAGATGGGTATAGAAGAACCGTCACCGAGGGTGATGGATTTAAAAAGTGGTGAAGTGCAAGAGGAGAGAAACGTACTAGATGCAGACATATGACTAGAAGCACCAGAATCGAAAATCCAATCCGTACCTGTGTTGCCTTGGGAGGCAAAATTGTTCATGGCCTGGATGAAGGCGGCTTGGTTCCAGCTTGGCGGTGTAGCAGATGTCGGTGTAGGCAGCGGGGCCGGTTGGTACGGCGGCGAGGGAAGTAGAGCCGATAGTGGAGGCGATGGCAGCAGGGCCGGCTGGTACGACGGCGATGGCAGCAGGGCTGGCTGTGGGGTGTAGTAGTGGCCGCCGTCAGCGTAGTAGGGAGCGCCATATGATGGAGCAGCATGGTAGGCATGAGTCGGCGGGCGACGCGTGAGGAGTCCTGGGCTACCAGTATGGGGCCGCACGCCGGGCTGCCAGGCACCGGTGTAAGCCGGTGGGGCACCGAGGTGAGCCGGAGAGGACCATGGCATGGGCCAAGCTTGGACGAGCCCCGTCCAGGGATCATGTGGAGGACGCCAAGGCGTAGCTGCTGGTGGCGCACTTGGGGCCCGCGACGCTGAAGGAGTGGGCACCAAGCGCGTCGTAGGCGGTCGGTAGACGGGGTTCTTGCCGCGATAATTAGGGTTGGGACGCCAGCCTCGCGGTGGAGCGGGCGCGGTTGAGGAAGAAGGCACCGCTTGGGAAGGGGGCACCGTGGGTGCCGGACCGCGCGGAACGGCGGCAAAGAGCTAAGGGCGAGCGTCCTTGTTGGTTTGAGCACGGTCGGCCCACTGGAGGATGGAGCGCGCCTCGGCAAAGGTTGGTTGGGGCCACATCATGGGTATGAAAGAAGCCTGCTTGTCAAACTGTTCGCTAAGCCCGATGAGGAGGATGTTGATAAGTTGCCGGTCTTCAACGGGATCACCAAGTTCACGTAGTTCGTCGGCGATGGACCTGAGGCGTTGGCAATAGACACTGAGGGAGGAGCCGCCTTGCACCGTATTCCTGAGCTCAGTGTGGAGTAGATTGGTGCGAGCATCGACGTTGTCTTGGAACAACTGCTGAAGGGCCGCCCAGAGACCGGCGGCGGTGGCGGCTTCCCGGAAGACGAGATTGAAGATCTTGGTGGAGACGCGCATGTAGATCCATTGGATGATAGCGAGGTCATCCTTGACCCATTAGGGATCATGGGATTGTGGCACGGCGGTGGTGTCGACGTGGGAGCGAAGATTGCAGCGCCCGAGGTGAACTTCGAAGAGGTGGCGCCAATGGTAATAGTTGTGGGAGGTGAGATCGACGGTAATGGGGATATAGGGACTAATATCGGAGATTGTATCGGTGAAGGAGAGCACCGAAGGCATGGGTGGTGGTAGTGGTAGAACTAGGGCGGAGGAGGAGGAAGCTGCGGTGGCGGCGCGGGCGAGGGTAGCGGCCCGGCGCTCGAAGTAGCCGGACGGTGGCAGCGGTGGTGGGGTGGGCGGCGGAACCATACCCGAGGACCAGAAACCCTAAGATACCATGTAAGATTGAATAGAGCTATTGTTTATTCATTATTGCAGCCGCATACATCAGTATATAAGAGATTTACAATTCAACTGGACCTATTACAATACGATTATGACTAGATAACTTAAGAGGCAAGTAATAGTCTAACAGTTGCAAGTAGGGCATGCACTGTTTGGGCTCATGTGCTCGTGATGTATGTTAATTTTGGAACTTTTGTCCGAAACATTCTCATTATAGTATATTTCTTTGTAGTTGATTGATGTTTTGGTTAATGAAAAATAGTTTTGACTTTAGACCGGCGCTAGCTTTGTCCCCCTCCCCCCATCGAGAGGAGCACCCGACCATGCGTGCAAGTATTGTTGAAACCACATGCATATATATGTTCAAGTGACGTTGTCATTCGTAAACTAATGCAAATCGCTTTCCAAGTGGGATATGCACTTACTAATGCAAATCGGTTTCCGAGTGTGGCAATAGTTCTTCCGCAATGATGTCAGTGCAGTACGTTGTTATACCGGTTAAAAGAGTCCTGACCCCAGCTCCAACATCGTTACTAAAATCAGATTACATGCATGCCACATTACACGGCAGCTCGGCGAAAACAATTCAAATCAAAGAACATATATATAACAGGCCGACAACGTACTACCACTGATATTGATGCGGTGGATGTGTTTTAGCTGATAAGTATAGTGTTAAGTTATGAGATGTTGGAGATTGTAATAACTTGGATTTTGCAGTGTCGTTTTAGTAGTGAGGCGTCAAAGTCTACAGTTGCATAATGATAGGAGGTATCCTTTATTTATTTATTTAGTGTATGATGGGAGGTATCCTGTTATGTATGATTGAACCCTACTGGCCGGTCACAAAACTTGTTACATTATAATTATCAATTTCGTAATGAATGAAAATTGAAGCGATAATCAGAGCAGGTCCTGAGATTTCGGGCCACGGGCAAAACTAAAATTCGAGTCTCCTTAAAATACTGAAATAATAATCAAAATGTAAGTAAAATAATAGGCATCTTGAAAAATAACGCTTTATTACATAAAAGGTTTAAACATTACATCCAACCTTTGCATAACTAAGATGCGCACAGCCAAGCAAGGTCCTCTCATACAAACAAAAAATAAAAAGGTGAAATACAAAGAAACTTGTAAAGTCCGTATAACATCTAAAGTGAAGGTGGGTCAATCCTAAGATCATGCTGTCACCCATGTTGGGTAAAAGTGTCCCTCGCTGTATCCTCCAATCATGTATAAACCTCCGTAAATAGGTCTCGATTCTCCACGTGTTGTAGAGAGGATCATCAACAAAGAGTGCCGGTACATCTGTAGATAACCTGCATGAGAGAAGTACGTTTATCGGTAAAAACCATATCATTTCTACATAGCCAAAGCGACCAAATAACGACAAGCGCTTCTACCCTAAGAAGAATTCTAAAGTTGTGATCAATTCCATGTAACCAATTGCCAAATACATTAGCAACACTACAAGAAGAATACATGCCAGAAGCTATCTGGATGACTCACCATATAGAACGAGCCAATTTGCTTTGGAAGAATAAGTGTTTTATTGTCTCATTATGGTGACAAAAGACACATTGTGTATTTCCATACTAATTCCTCTTAATAAGGTTATCTTCAGTAAGAATGACTACGCGACAAAGATACTATGCAAAGATTTTATTCTTACAAGGTATTTGTTAGAATACAACTTGTAATAGGATTAAGACTCCTACTCGGTTTGTAATAAGGCTAGATCAGGTTGGCGCCCATCGTGGGGCTATCACACGATGGTTTCGAGTTCTTGAAGGGCAGCTTCGAAGGACTCAAGGGATACGCTGTGGGCCGGATGACTAAAAATCGTCGCGGCAAGCTCTACATCGACGATGCAGGATGGAGTCCCGAGGCCAGCTCAATTGAGTACGGGTATCGGGTCCCCTTTGGTGGAATTCACGTCTTCATCGGCAAGATCGGCGAATCGGGCCCTGAGCCGGACATCTGCACCAACATCATCGAGACGGCTCAACGCGCCAGGTCTGCCCAGGTTCAGCTTGCCGTAAAGCATGCCTTCATAGGGGTCATCCATGGAGCGGAATATGAGGATAGACCGGCATCTGGTGGCGAGACTGTCATCTATTCTGATGACGAGTCTTCAACCGGAGAGACCGAGTCACTGTATCAGCTGCAGGATGGCCGGATTAGTGGTGGTTCCGATGACGACAGTATTCCGGACCCCCTTGATCCGCCGAGTCGGGTCGCAGTCTTCATGGCCGGTACACAATCAGCACATCACTCTTCTACCGCCACAACAATGATCTCCAGTTCAGCAGCAACAACAACAGCGGGAGCAGGGGACTCTGCGCCGCCTCCGGTTCAGGTTTTGTCCGATTTGTTCGACGCTTTGGCAACAATGCTGGCAGCAGAGGTGGACACGGCAAACCGGGATCAGCACAACGCGGAGATTGCAAAGGTGAAGGATCAGATAACTCAGGCTAAAGCAGACCTGGCTGCGGAGAACACCAGGATGACTACAGAGCGGGCCGAGTTAGAGGCTCAGGCTTACCGGCTTATGCTGGATCAGAGTGCGTCAGATGATGTCGTGAGGAGAAGATACCGGTCGCACCTTCCGCCGGTTTTTGAGGCAAGAAATCTCTTTAACACGCCAGGAGCAAGCACCAGCAACCAGCCAGTGGTAAACCGGGCGGAGGCACCTGGGACCGGGGGACCGGTTCAGCCGCGCATGATGGAGCCGCCGCCTCAGCCTCCTCAGAACGATGTCCCATCACAACACGTCTCAACGCCTCCGGATCATTACTCTAACTCGTTGGATAACATCGTTGCTGCCGCTTCACGATTGGCGGCCCTCCCGATCGATGGCGAGTCCCCAGTAGTAGTTGAGACACGACGGGCTAGGGAGCTCCTTCAGAAGGCCTTGACTCAGCAGCAGGCTTATTCATATAGCCGTGAAAGGATTCATTCTACTCCCCGCCCGAGTCGGAGCTACAACAGGCATATCGATGAACCGGCCGTATCAAGCAGCGCGCGGAATCGTAATCCGCCCCGTGGCAATAACCCGGCGGGCGGCGGTGGCAATGCTCAGGATGTAGTGGGTCGCGCTAGGGCACGTCGAGAGGCCGAGTTAGCGGCGCAACATGAGGCCCGCCAACTCACTCCGGTTCGTCCAACAATGTCGGTGGAGCCAGGGGTTACCTCCAGTTCATTGGGGGTACCATGTCTCGTCCCAGCATTGTGAAATATACGGCTACCCGAGGATTTCAAAGGCCCGCGCAAGGTGCTGAATTACACCGCCGATTTATCCCCCCAGTCATGGGTGGAAAGCTATGAGATGGCAATGGAGATGCTGGATGTGGATGAAGCGGTGTGTGCCAAATAATTTACCATGATGTTGGAGGGAACAACTCGCAGATGGTTGAAAAATCTGCCGGCCAACTCTATTGGGTTATGGGCCGAGTTAAGGGCCCGGTTTATACAGAATTTCAAGGATACGTGCAAGCAGCCCATGTCAATCATGGATTTAGCTGCCTGTGTCCAGGAGGAAGGGGAATCAACAACCCGCTGGGTACGCCGGGTTTCGGAGATTTTGCATTCATCAGACCGAATCAACGCTGACACAGCCATTTTAACATTGGAAGGCAATTGCCGGTTTGCACCTTTGAAGCTGAAGTTGGGACGGCTCAGACGCCATTGTAATGACATGGGAACACTTATAGCGGCTCTGGCGAAGTATGCCGACTCTGATAGTACCAAGGACCCCGAGTCTGATGATGACAAGACAAGGAAGGGAAAGAAGAGCGGCAACACCAAAGGGCAGCAGCGTAACCCAGCAGGTCATGGGAACAATGGTAAACGCAAGGTGGATAATAGCTTGGACTTTGTGGCTGACACCAACACCCAGGATAAACGGTCAGCGGCGTAAGGATAAACCGCCCCAGCGGGGTGGAGGGTTAGGCCCCAATCTGGAGTGCCTGTCAAATCAGCCTTCCCCAAAGCACGGATCAAAGGAGAGGCCAGCTACGCATCTTTCGAAGGATTGCTTCATTATGCGGGAGTTCAAAAATTCAAATCTCCTTCAATACGACAATGGACCGCCCGGCGGTTCAGGAGGCGGTTTCCATGGGCCGGGTTATGGTGGTGGCAGTTCCAGTTCAGGATTCCAAGGAAACCTAATCGGACATGGCAATCAAGGCAGTCAGAGCAACCAGGGAGGTTACAACCATCAGGGGAATCAACAACAGCAGCAATCGGGTTACCAGAGCAATCCGAAGCAGTCGAATAGTGGGCAGTATCATGTCTTCACCACTAGCTTATGTAAGCGCGATCAGAAGCTTCATAAAAGAGCCGTGAACTCCGTTGAACCGGCGGTACCTCGTTATCTGCGCTGGTCTGAACAGCCCATCCTGTGGAGTCGAGAGGATCATCCGCCCAGGTTGACAATCCGGGTCATCTAGCCTTGGTGGTGGCACCTCAAGTTGGGGGGTATAAGTTTACCAAGGTGCTTATGGATGGAGGAAGCAGTATCAATATCCTTTACTATGAAACCTTCCGTCGCATGGGGTTAACAGATAAGAATCTTAAACCGCCGAACATCGTGTTTTATGGTGTGGTGCGTGGTAAATCGTCATACCCAGTTAGCAAGATAGCTCTGGAAGTTGCTTTTGGAGATGATCATGATTTAAGATCAGAGGTGTTGACTTTTGAAGTGGTGAAAATCAAGAGTCCATATCATGCCCTGTTCGGACGGCCGACTTATGCTAAGTTCATGGCAAGGCCTTGTTACGATTATCTGCAGCTTAAGATGCCGGGTCATAAGGGGACCATCATAGTGCATGTGAGCCGGAAGATTGCTTTGGAATGTGAAAAAGGTGAAGCGGCTTATGCCGAGTCGGTTTGTGCCATAGAGGATTTAAATTTTTATAAGGACAATGTTGATCCGGCAAATATGACTTCTCTGAAAAAGCCAACTACCGAGCATGATCCGGCACTGAAATTTAAATCGGTTGAGGAGACTAAACCGGTTGACTTTGTTCCTGGCGATTCATCCAAGCAGTTCAGCATCAGCGCTAACCTGGATCCAAAATAGGAAAGCACTCTCATCGAGTTCATCCGTGAGAACCGGGACATCTTTGCATGGAAGCCTTCTGACATGCCAGGTGTACCAAGGGAACTCGCTGAGCATACTCTTAATATCGATCCTAAGTTTAAACCGGTCAGACAGTTTCTCCGCGCTTCAACGAAGAGAGGCGTAAAGCTATTGGTGAAGAGGTAGCCTGGCTCTTGGTAGCAGGGTTTATCGTGCAGGTCTTTCACCCTGAGTGGCTAGCTAATACGGTGCTAGTACTTAAGAAAAACGGTACATGGCGTATGTGTGTGGATTACACAGACTTAAACAAGGCCTGTCCAGCTGACCCCTTTGCTCTCCCTCGTATCGATCAAATTATTGATGCTACGGCAGGTTGTGACCGTTTGAGTTTTCTGGATGCTTATTCTGGTTACCATCAGATCAAAATGGCAGTTAAGGACTAGGAGAAGACAGCCTTCATAACTCCCTTTGGAGCCTTCTGCTATGTATCTATGCCTTTTGGGCTCAAAAGTGCCCAGGCGACTTATCAGCGCTGCGTCCAGAATTGCCTGCATAAACAGATTGGCGCAAATGTTCATGCATATGTGGATGATATTGTGGTGAAGTCTAAAAAAGAGGAAACATTGATAGGTGACTTGAAAGAAACTTTTGATAACCTCCGGGTTTATAAGATGATGCTTAATCCGGCCAAATGTGTCTTTGGTGTACCGGCAGGAAAGCTCTTGGGTTTTCTGGTGTCTAACAGGGGATTTGAAGCTAATCCGGAGAAGATCACAACTATCATATCCCTGGATAAAACGGCGTGTATCAACGATGACCAGTGTTTGGCGGGCCGGATTGCAGCCCTAAGCCGGTTTATCAGTCGCCTTGGGGAGAAGGCAATACCTTTGTATCAAATGCTAAAAAAGACAGATGACTTCGTATGGACTGATGCTGCTGATAAAGCATTCGAGGACTTAAAGAGACAGTTAGCCGAGCCACCTGTACTTGCGGCTCCGGTCGACAAAGAGCCCTTACTGCTATATGTGCCTGCTAATGCCTAGGCTGTTAGTGTGGCTATTGTGGTGGAGCGCAGGGAGGCCAGAAAAGAGTATCTGGTTCAACGGTCGGTTTATTATATCAGCGAGGTGCTTATTGCGTCCAAACAGAGATACCCACATTGGCAGAAGCTGGTGTATGGAGTTTTCATGGCAAGCCGGAAACTCAAGCATTATTTTCAGGGTCATCCTATCGCAGTTGTCAGTTCAACCGCCTTGGGAGATATCATCCAAAACAGAGAAGCAACTGGCCGGATTGCTAAATGGGCTATCGAGCTTGGACCTCACGGGTTAAAGTATACGCCTCGCACAACAATCAAATCCCAAGCACTTGTGGACTTCATCAATGATTGGACAGAGTTGCAAGCACCAGAGGAAAAGCCAGACAACACTTACTGGACTATTCATTTTGATGGGTCCAGACAATTGGAGGTCTCGGGGGCTGGAGTCATATTAACTTCCCCACGAGGTGATAAGTTTTGTTATGTGCTCCGTTTAATATTCCCTTGTACTAACAATTCAGCTGAGTAAATTTAAGCCGGGTTTAGTGTTTTGGTGACTCGGACCTGGTGGCTCAACAGGTATCTGGCACTTGGGATTCTAAGGATCCACTCATGGTGGCATATAGACGAGAGGTAGATATAGTGGCTGGTCATTTCAAGGGTTATCAGGTTGACCATATAGACCGGCGAAAGAATGAAGCGGCAGATGCTTTAAGTCACTTAGGCTCTCAACGTAAACCGGTGCCACACAATACCTTTCTAGATGTGCTACATAATCCATTAGTCAAGATACCTATGGAGGAGGATTTGGCTGTGCCTGACCCGGAGGCTCAATTGGTGGCGCCTCTTCATGTTATTCCGGACTGGGCGGTCCCATACCTAGCATACATGAACCGGGGGTAGTTACCAGACAATGAACCCTTGTCCCGACAGATAATCCGGCGATCCAAGTCAATGACCATTGTCAATTAGGAGCTACATCATTGCAGCATCATAGGAGCGTTTTAGCATTGTGTCTCTCCTCAAGAAGGTTGTGAGATTTTGCGTGAGATCCATGAAGGAGATTGTGGTCACCACGCCGGTTCAAAATCCTTGGTAGCTAAGGCCTTTTGTCACAGTTTCTATTGGTTGACGGATCATGCTGATGCTGAGGATTTGGTAAAGAGGTGTGACGGTTGTCAGAAGTTTGCGCGCCGCGCTCATGTTCCTGCTCAAGAATTAAGAATAATTCCAATCACTTGGCCGTTTGCACCTTGGGCTAGATATGGTTGGACCTTTTAAGAGGTCCAAGGACAAGAAAACCCACCTGCTAGTGGCGGTTGATAAGTTTACCAAGTGGGTAGAGGCAGAGCCAGTAAGTAAGTGTGATGCGGCCACGGCGGTTCAATTCATCAAAAAGGTGATATTCCGGTTTGGTTTTCCACACAGCATTATAACTGATAATGGTACTAATCTGTCCAAGGGTACTATGGAAGAATTTTGTCAACGTGAGCACATTCGGCTTAACGTGTCATCAATGGCTCACCCCCAATCTAATGGTCAAGCAGAGAGGTCCAATCAAGAGATTTTGAGAGGTATCAAACCCCGGCTTATGGTTCCTTTCAAGGGGACGCCGGGTTGTTGGGTGGAGGAGTTACCTTCCGTGTTATGTAGTATCAATACCACACCGAACAGATCTACGGGTTACACGCCTTTCTTCATGGTTTACGGAGCAGAGGCAGTTCTTCCTAGTGACACCCATCATGACTCGCCCCGTGTGGCGGCTTATGTTGAATTTGATAATGAGAAAGCACGCCAGGACTCACTGGACTTGTTAGATGAGGAGCGTGATCTTGCGGCAGCACGTTCGGCGATTTAACAACAAGATATACGACGTTATCACAGCCGCCGGGTTAAAACCAGAACTTTTCAAGAAGGTGATCTGGTGCTCCGGCTCATCTAGGATCAGACTGATATGCATAAGTTATCCCCACCTTGGGAAGGGCCTTTTGTGGTCAGCAAAAATTTGCACAATGGATCGTACTACCTTATCGATGTTCGAGAGCACAAAGACTCATGTAAATCGGAGGAGGAGACCCAGCGGCCGTGGAATATAGCTCATCTTTGGCCTTACTATACTTGAGACATAGACTCTTTTTATGTACATAATCAATATAATAAACCGGAGCCTCAGCTAAAGCGGGGTCTCTGTTGTTTTTACATCATGTGAGTTTACATGGGGGCTTCTGTTCATAAAGCAGAGTTATGTTGATCCGGCTTATAAAGCCACACATATAAAAGGAAATCACTAGGGGGCTTGGTCGTATCCGAACCTTAGCTACGCCTCTTGATCGGCTTAAATCCAAAGGGAAATCACTAGGGGGCTTGGTTGTATTCGCACCATAGCTACACCTCTTGATAGGCTTAAGGCCAAAAGGAAATTATGTGGGGCCAAAGAGAGTATTGCACCAGCACAACTCAAACATAGGCACCAACCGAGCACAGCTCAAATGTTGCTTGGGGGCTCTTTGCTCCTCAAAGAACAAAGAGTCTGCACCCTTGCAATAGGCTATCAAACCAGGCTTGGAAGCCAGGTGTATTCACCTAAAACCCCGGGTTATCCTGCCTCTTTAAGTGAGCCACCCTGTCCAGGTAAACCTGGTATGACCCGTCGAACGTTTGACAAGTCAATCTCATAGACCCTGAACTTGTCAAAGTTAAAACGATGATTGGTTAAAGATTGAGGTCCATCTTAAAAGGCTTTGAAAAATGGTTTAACTCGGTGGCCTGGCAGCCCATGAAAATCCTCGATCTAGGGCCTGGCAACCGAGGAAAAGCCTTGCATATTCCTCTTGTGTTTTTTGCAAAGTTTTTTCTCTTTTAATAAGATTCATAAATATTTTCTGATAAACCAACGTTTATTAAAACCCGGTATGGCTTACAACGCTAAGTTTTCAGTACATGATCGGCTATAATCTGGCGCTCATTGATCCGGTCTGGTTTTGACTACAAGTCACCAGTATTATATGGACAAAACCGGTGTTTATCATAACCCGGTACGGTTTTACCGTCAATCGGCAAACATGGAAGGAGTCATCAATACTCCAGATTGGTGTTATCACCCTTATTATAGCAATTGTTGGTCAACCAACAAGGTAACAAGTATCATCTGTTTTATATCTGGCTTGTTTTTAAATACAGCCTTGGCTTTACACCTAGGCTATCTATTTGGGCATCATGACTCGTCCAGCGGTAAACCGCCAGGACGCGTTCAATCTCTTGTATGCAGGAACAAGTTAAAATACAACCACTGGGGATTATGCATATAATAAGATACCAAAGGCATGTCGAGTTATCAGTATCAAGCAAAATAAGTATGCTCGATGGCATAACAGACAAGTGTTTGAACTATAAAATATTTTTTTAGTAAGAATGGTAGGCTACGACGGACTAAACCGGCCTCCGGTTCAGGATTCATCACCAGGACGACTTGAAGATTGAGGATCATCTTGAGTCGGTGCATCCTCCTCCTCCCTACCTAGTGGCTGGAAATCAATCGTTGCCCAATCGATTCCAGTTAAAGCTTGGAACACGGCTTCTTCACTTATAAGGGTGGAAGGATCAATGTCAGGGGCATAAGTGTGCTTACGAATTGGCGGAACAAGATCTTCTACATCATGTGTTGGTGCAGGGTATCTTGTCTGATCAGCATCGTAAACCCGCTGATAATGAGACAAATCTGTTTGTTCTGCCAATTTGCTCGCTATGGGTCGCATTTCCCTTATTAGCCTTCGGAGATCATCATTGTTCAATTCTGAACCGTCTTCCTTCATGCCGGGATAGCCTTGGCCAATATCTGCCGGTTCAAGATCTAGAATCCATGCCTTGGCCCGGATTAGCACAGTCAGCGCGCCTGACCTTGCAGCTGATTTTTAAAGTTCATCCAACTGGGCAGGCAACATTGAAAACTTCTCGATAGTTTCTTTTATTAATGTTGGAGGAGGCCTGTTATAAGCAGCGGTGCAAATAACCCGTTGGTACCCGGAATATAACTTCTCTATCAAAGTATAGGTAGCCTTCAGCTTCATCCGCATATCAGAGTCCAGATGGGTAATACGGGTCCCTGTGACATTGCAAGCATCAGTAAACTAGTAACTGATGAGATAACATGAATTGCATAACATCAGATGAGGATACTTACCAAATACAACAGAAGTCATAGCATTTACTTGCCGCTTTAAACCGGTCAGTTCTTTGACAACCGGTTTAAGGGTTGTTTCTGCGTCTTCGACTCTCTTTGCTAAAGCGGCTTTTTCCGTGTCCCAATCTGCCCGTTCCTTCTTAAAGGTTTCCTTCAGTTTCTCCATGGCTGCTAAGACATTGGTCAGTTCCTCCTTGGCTTTACAAGCCTCCGCTTGCTGAGATTTAATGTTCTCTTGAAGATCAGTTGTTTGGCGTCCTTTTTGCTCAGCTCAGCCTATAAAAGAAGGATATATCATCAGTAGGGCATATATATATATATATATATATATATATATTTGAAGTACCAAGCACATAACAAGTTATGCACTTTGCGCTTGGGGGCTAATGCCTATTCGCTTCATTATCAGACAATTTTTTCAAAGTCCCAAGTGTAATGCAAGCATTATTCTTGGCACTTGTGGGCTAATGTACATCTGCTCAAGTAAACAGTGGTTAAAGTCCCGGTTCACCTTGGAAAGATAAACCGGCCCTTAGGGACTAAACAAGCGAAAGTTACAGGATTACAATGCTAAAGTACTGGTTCATTTTTTAAAAAGGATCAACCGACCCTTGGAGGATAAGTATGCAGAGTTGCGCTATTATGAAGTCCCAATTTTTGATTGCCATCATAAATCGGCCCTTGGGGGCTACTAGAATTGGTACTTACAATTGTACTTAAGAGAGAAAAGGTTATGTAATTGTTGGAAATATGCCCTAGAGGCAATAATAAATTGATTATTATTATATTTCCTTGTTCATGATAATCGTTTATTATCCATGCTATAATTGTATTGATAGCAAACTCAGATACATGTGTGGATACATAGACAACACCATGTCCCTAGTAAGCCTCTAGTTGACTAGCTCGTTGATCAATAGATGGTTACGGTTTCCTGACCATGGACATTAGATGTCATTGATAACGGGATCACATCATTAGGAGAATGATGTGATGGACAAGACCCAATCCTAAGCATAGCACTAGATCGTGTAGTTCGTATGCTATAGCTTTTCTAATGTCAAGTATCATTTCCTTAGACCATGAGATTGTGCAACTCCCGGATACCGTAGGAGTGCTTTGGGTGTACCAAACGTCACAACGTAACTGGGTGGCTATAAAGGTACACTACGGGTATCTCCGAAAGTGTCTATTGGGTTGGCACGAATCAAGACTGGGATTTGTCACTCCGTGTGACGGAGAGGTATCTCTGGGCCCACTCGGTAGGACATCATCATAATGTGCACAATGTGATCAAGGAGTTGATCACGGGATGATGTGTTACGGAACGAGTAAAGAGACTTGCCGGTAACGAGATTGAACAAGGTATCGGTATACCGACGATCGAATCTCGGGCAAGTACAATACCGCTAGACAAAGGGAATTGTATACGGGATTGATTAAGTCCTTGACATCGTGGTTCATTCGATGAGATCATCGTGGAACATGTGGGATCCAACATGGGTATCCAGATCCCGCTGTTGGTTATTGACCGGAGAACGTCTCGGTCATGTCTGCATGTCTCCCGAACCCGTAGGGTCTACACACTTAAGGTTCGATGACGCTAGGGTTATAAAGGAAGCTTGTATGTGGTTACCCGAAAGTTGTTCGGAGTCCCGGATAAGATCCCGGACGTCACGAGGAGTTCCGGAATGGTTCGGAGGTAAATAATTATATATAGGAAGTGCTATTTCAGCCATCGGGACAAGTTTCGGGGTCATCGGTATTGTACCGGGACCACCGGAAGGGTCCCGGGGGTCCACCGGGTGGGGCCACCTGCCCCGGGGGGCCACATGGGCTGTAGGGGGTGTGCCTTGGCCTATATGGGCCAAGGGCACCAGCCCCAAGAGGCCCATGCGCCAAGAGAGAAAAAAAAGGGGAGAGTCCTAAAAGGGGAAGGCACCTCCGAGGTGCCTTGGGGAGGATGGACTCCTCCCCACCCTTGGCCGCACCCTTCCTTGGAGGAAGGGGCAAGGGCTGCGCCTCCCCCTCTCCCTTGGCCCTATATATAGTGGGGAAAAAGGAGGAGCAAACCAATCTAAGGCCTGGCGCCTCCCTCTCCCTCCCGTGACACATCTTCCTCCTCCCGCAGCGCTTAGCGAAGCCCTATTGGAATCCCACTACTTCCACCATGCCGTCGTGCTGCTGGATCTCCATCAACCTCTCCCTCCTCCTTGCTGGATCAAGGCATGGGAGACGTCTCCGTTCCGTACGTGTGTTGAACGCGGAGGTGCCGTCCGTTCGGCGCTAGGATCATCGGTGATTTGAATCACGACGAGTACGACTCCATCAACCCCGTTCTCTTGAACGCTTCCACGCGCGATCTACAAGGGTATGTAGATCCACTCCTCCCTCGTTGCTAGATGACTCCATAGATTGATCTTGGTGACACGTAGGAAAATTTTGAATTTATGCTACGTTCCCCAACAGTGGCATCATGAGCTAGGTCTATGCGTAGTTTCTATGCACGAGTAGAACACAAATAGTTGTGGGCGTTGATTTTGTTCAATATGCTTGCCGTTACTAGTCTTATCTTGATTCGGCGGCATCGTGGGATGAAGCGGCTCGGACCGACCTTACACGTACTCTTACGTGAGACAGGTTCCACCGTCTGACATGCACTAGTTGCATAAGGTGGCTAGCGGGTGTCTGTCTCTCCTACTTTAGTCGGATCGGATTCGATGAAAAGGGTCCTTATGAAGGGTAAATAGCAATTGGCATATCACGTTGTGGTTTTGCGTAGGTAAGAAACGTTCTTGCTAGAAACCCATAGCAGCCACGTAAAACATGCAAACAACAATTAGAGGACGTCTAACTTGTTTTGGCAGGGTATGCTATGTGATGTGATATGGCCAAAAGGATGTGATGAATGATATATGTGATGTATGAGATTGATCATATTCTTGTAATAGGAATCATGACTTGCATGTCGATGAATATGACAACCGGCAGGAGCCATAGGAGTTGTCTTAATTTATTTATGACCTGCGTGTCAACATAAACGTCATGTAATTACTTTACTTTATTGCTAACCGTTAGCTGTAGTAGTAGAAGTAATAGTTGGCGAGACAACTTCATGAAGACACGATGATGGAGATCATGATGATGGAGATCATGGTGTCATGCCGGTGACGATGATGATCATGGAGCCCTGAAGATGGAGATCTAAAGGAGCGATATGATATTGGCCATATCATGTCACTATTTGATTGCATGTGATGTTTATCATGTTTATACATCTTGTTTACTTAGAACGATGGTAGTAAATAAGATGATCCCTCACTAAAATTTCAAGAAAGTGTTCCCCCTAACTATGCACCGTTGCGACAGTTCGTGTTTCAAAGCACCACGTGATGATCGGGTGTTACATTCTTACGTTCACATACAACGGGTGTAAGACAGATTTACACATGCAAACACTTAGGTTGACTTGACGAGCCTAGCATGTACAGACATGGCCTCGGAACACAGAAGACCGAAAGGTCGAACATGAGTCGTATGGTAGATACGATCAACATGAAGATGTTCACCGACGTTGACTAGTCCGTCTCACGTGATGATCGGACACGGCCTAGTTGACTCGGATCATGTAATCACTTAGATGACTAGAGGGATGTCTATCTGAGTGGGAGTTCATAAGATGAACTTAATTATCCTGAACATAGTCAAAAGGTCTTCGCAAATTATGTCGTAGCTCGCGCTTCAGTTCTACTGTTTAGATATGTTCCTAGAGACAATTTAGTTGAAAGTTGATAGTAGCAATTATGCGGACTAGGTCCGTAAACTGAGGATTGTCCTCATTGCTTCATAAAAGGCTTATGTCCTTAATGCACCGCTCAGTGTGCTGAACCTCGAACGTTGTCTATGGATGTTGCGAACATCTGACATACACATTTTGATAACTACGTGATAGTTCAGTTAAACGGTTTAGAATTGAGGCACCGAAGACGGTTTTGAAACGTCGCGAAACATATGAGATGTTTCGAGGGCTGAAATTGGGATTTCAGGCTCGTGCCCACGTCAAGAGGTATAAGACCTCCGACGATTTTCTTAGCCTGCAAACTAAGGAGAAAAGCTCAATTGTTGAGCTTGTGCTCAGATTGTCTGAGTACAACATTCGCTTGAATCGAGTGGGAGTTGATCTTCCAGATGAAATAGTGATGGTTCTCCAAAGTCATTACCACCAAGCTGCTTGAGCTTCGTGATGAACTATAATATATCAGGGACATATATGATGATTCTTGAGATATTCGCGATGTTTGACACCACAAAAGTAGAAATCAAGAAGGAGCATCAATTGTTGATGGTTGGTGAAACCACTAGTTTCAAGAAGGGCAAGGGCAAGAAGGGATACTTCATGAAACGACAATTCAGCTGCTGCTCTAGTGAAGAAACCCAAGGTTGAACCCAAACCCGAGACTAAGTGCTTCTGTAATAAGGGGAACAGCCACTGGAGCAGAATTACCCTAGATACTTGGTAGATGAGAAGGCTGGCAAGGTCGATAGAAGTATATTGGATATACATTTTGTTGATGTGTACTTTACTAGTACTCCTAGTAGCACCAGGGTATTAGATACCGGTTCGGTTGCTAAGTGTTAGTAACTCGAAACAAAAGGCTACGGAATAAACGGAGACTAGCTAAAGGTGAGCTGACGATAAGTGTTGGAAGTGTTTCCAATGTTGATATGATCAAGCATCGCACGCTCCCTCTACCATCGAGATTGGTATTAAAACCTAAATAATTGTTATTTGGTGTTTGCGTTGAGCATAGACATGATTGGATTATGTCTATCGTGATATGATTATTCATTTAAGGAGAATAATGGTTACTCTGTTTATTTGAATAATACCTTCAATGGTCTTACACCTGAAATGAATGGTTTATTGAATCTCGATTGTAGTGATACACATGTTCATGCCAAAAGATAGTAATGATAGTGCCACCTACTTGTGGCATTGCCATGTAAGTCATATCGGTATAAAACGCATGAAGAAGCTCCATGTTGATGGATCTTTGGGCTCACTCGTTTTTGAAAAGTTTGAGACATGCGAACCATGTCTATTGGTGTATATGCATGAAGAAACTCCATGCAAGTGGACCGTTTGGACTCACTTGATTTTGAATCACTTGAGACATGCAAACCATACCACATGGGCAAGATGACTGAAAGCCTCGTTTTCAGTAAAATGGAACTAGAAAGCAAATTGTTGGAAGTAATACATTTTGATGTGTGCAGTCCAATGAGTGCTGAGGCATGTAGTGGATATCGTTATGTTCTTTCTTCACAGATGATTTGAGTAGATGTTGAGTACATTTACTTGATGAATCACGAGTCTGAATTATTGAAAGGTTCAAGTAATTTCAGTGTGAAGTTGAAAGATCGTCGTGACAAGAGGATAAAAGATCTATGATATGATCATAGAGATGAATATCTGAATTACGAGTTTGGCACAAAATTAAGACATTGTGGAAACCGTTTCACAACTAATACAGCCTGGAACACCATAGTGTGATGGTGTGTCCGAACATCATAACTGCACCCTATTGGATATGATGCATACCATGATGTCTCTTATCGAATTACCACAATATTTATGGGTTAAGCATTAGAGACAACCACATTCACTTTAAATAGGGAACCACGTAATTCCGATGAGATGACACCATATGAACTATGGTTTAGAGAAACCTAAGCTGTCATTTCTTAGAAGTTTGGGGCTGCGACGCTTATGTGAAAAAGTTTCAGGTTGATAAGCTCGAACCCAAAGCGGATAAATGCATCTTCATAGGACACCCAAAACAGTTGGGTATACCTCCTGTCTCAGATTCGAAAGCAATAAGGGATTGTTTCTAGAATCGGGTCCTTTCTCGAGGAAAAGTTTCTCTCGAAAGAATTGAGTGGGGGATGGTGGAGACTTGATGAGGTTATCGAACCGTCTCTTCAACTAGTGTGTGGCAGGGCACAGGAAGTTGTTCCTGTGGCACCTACACCAATTGAAGTGGAAGCTTATGATAGTGATCATGAAACTTCAGATCAAGTCACTACCAAACCTCGTGGGATGACAAGGATGCGTACTACTTCAGAGTGGTACGTAATCCTGTCCTGGAAGTCATGTTGCTAGACAACAATGAACCTACGAGCTATGGAGAAGCGATGGTGGGCCCATATTCCGATAAATGGCTCGAGGCCATAAAATCCGAGATAGGATCCATGTGTGAAAACAAAGTGTAGACTTTGGAAGAACTACTTGATGGTCGTAAGGCTGTTAGGTACAAATGGATTTTAAAAGGAAGACGGACAATGATGGTAAATGTCACCATTAAGAAAGCTCGACTTGTCGTTAAGATGTTTTCCGACAAGTTCAATGAGTTGACTACGATGAGACTTTCTCACTCGTAGCGATGCTAAGAGTCTGTTGGAATTATATTAGCGATTACTGCATTATTTATGAAATCTTGCAGATAGGATGTCAAAACATTGCTTCCTCGACAATTTTCTTGAGGAAAGGTTGTATATGATACAACCGGAAGGTTTTTGTCAATCCTGAAAGATGCTAATAAGTATGCAAAGCTCCAGCAATCCTTCTAAGGACTGGAGTAAGCATCTCGGAGTTGGAATGTATGCTTTGATGATGATCAAAGATTTTGGGTTTATACAAAGTTTATGAGAAACTTGTATTTCCAAAGAAGTGAGTGGGAGCACTATAGAATTTCTGATGAGTATATGTTGTTGACATATTGTTGATCAGAAATGTCGTAGAATTTCTGGAAAGCATATAGGGTTATTTGGAAAGTGTTTTTCAATGGAAAACCTAGATTAAGCTACTTGAGCATTGAGCATCAAGATCTATAAGGATAGATCAAAACGCTTAATGGTACTTTCAAATGAGCACATACCTTGACATGATCTTGAAGGTGTTCAAGATGGATCAGTCAAAGAAGGAGTTCTTGCCTGAGTTTTAAGGTATGAAGTTAAGACTTAAAGCTCGACCACGGCAGAATAGAGAGAAAGGACGAAGGTCGTCCCCTATGCTTAAGATGTAGGCTCTACAGTATGCTATGCTGTGTACTGCACCTGAAGTGTGCCTTGCCATGAGTCAGTCAAGGGGTACAAGAGTGATCCAAGAATGGATCACAGAACAGCGGTCAAAGTTATCCTTAGTAACTAGTGGACTAAGGAATTTTCTCGATTATGGAGGTGGTAAAAGAGTTCGTCGTAAAGGGTTACGTCGATGCAAGCTTAACACCTATCCGGATAGCTCTGAGTAGAGATACCGGATATGTATAATGGAGCAACAATTTAGAATAGCTCCAAGTAGAACAGTTATTTGGAATAGCTCCAAATAGAACGTGGTATCTACATCTAGGAGATGACATAGAGATTTGTAAAGCACACACGGATCTGAAAGGTTCGGACCCGTTGACTAAAACCTCTCTCACAAGCAACATGATCAAACCTAAAACTCATTGAGTGTTAATCACATAGTGATGTGAACTAGACTACTGACTCTAGTAAACTCTTGGGTGTTAGTCACATGGCGATGTGACCTGTGAGTGTTAATCACATGGCGATGTGAACTAGATTATTGACTCTAGTGCAAGTGGGAGACTGTTGGAAATATGCCCTAGAGGCAATAATAAATTGATTATTATTATATTTCCTTGTTCATGATAATCGTTTATTATCCATGCTATAATTGTATTGATAGCAAACTCAGATACATGTGTGGATACATAGACAACACCATGTCCCTAGTAAGCCTCTAGTTGACTAGCTTGTTGATCAATAGATGGTTACGGTTTCCTGACCATGGACATTAGATGTCATTGATAACGGGATCACATCATTAGGAGAATGATGTGATGGACAAGACCCAATCCTAAGCATAGCACTAGATCGTGTAGTTCGTATGCTATAGCTTTTCTAATGTCAAGTATCATTTCCTTAGATCATGAGATTGTGCAACTCCCGGATACCATAGGAGTGCTTTGGGTGTACCAAACGTCACAACGTAACTGGGTGGCTATAAAGGTACACTACGGGTATCTCCGAAAGTGTCTGTTGGGTTGGCACGAATCAAGACTGGGATTTGTCACTCCGTGTGACGGAGAGGTATCTCTGGGCCCACTCGGTAGGACATCATCATAATGTGCACAATGCGATCAAGGAGTTGATCACGTGATGATGTGTTACGGAACGAGTAAAGAGACTTGCCGGTAACAAGATTGAACAAGGTATCGGTATACCGACGATCGAATCTCGGGCAAGTACAATACCGCTAGACAAAGGGAATTGTATACGGGATTGATTAAGTCCTTGACATCGTGGTTCATCCGATGAGATCATCGTGGAACATGTGGGATCCAACATGGGTATCCAGATCCCGCTGTTGGTTATTGACCGGAGAACGTCTCGGTCATGTCTGCATGTCTCCCGAACCCGTAGGTCTACACACTTAAGGTTCGATGACGCTAGGGTTATAAAGGAAGCTTGTATGTGGTTACCCGAAAGTTGTTCGGAGTCCCGGATAAGATCCCGGACGTCACGAGGAGTTCCGGAATGGTTCGGAGGTAAAGAATTATATATAGGAAGTGCTATTTCGGCCATCGGGACAAGTTTCGGGGTCATCGGTATTGTACCGGGACCACCGGAAGGGTCCCGGGGGTCCACCGGGTGGGGCCACCTGCCCCGGGGGGCCACATGGGCTGTAGGGGGTGTGCCTTGGCCTATATGGGCCAAGGGCACCAGCCCCAAGAGGCCCATGCACCAAGAGAGAAAAAAAGGGGAGAGTCCTAAAAGGGGAAGGCACCTCCGAGGTGCCTTGAGGAGGATGGACTCCTCCCCACCCTTGGCCACACCCTTCCTTGGAGGAAGGGGCAAGGGCTGCACCTCCCCCTCTCCCTTGGCCCTATATATAGTGGGGAAAAAGGAGGAGCAAACCAATCTAAGGCCTGGCGCCTCCCTCTCCCTCCCGTGACACATCTTCCTCCTCCCGCAGCGCTTAGCGAAGCCCTATTGGAATCCCGCTACTTCCACCACGCCGTCGTGCTGCTGGATCTCCATCAACCTCTCCCTCCTCCTTGCTGGATCAAGGCATGGGAGATGTCTCCGTTCCGTACGTGTGTTGAACGCGGAGGTGCCGTCCGTTCGGCGCTAGGATCATCGGTGATTTGAACCACGACGAGTACGACTCCATCAACCCCGTTCTCTTGAACGCTTCCGCGCGCGATCTACAAGGGTATGTAGATCCACTCCTCCCTCGTTGCTAGATGACTCCATAGATTGATCTTGGTGACACGTAGGAAAATTTTGAATTTATGCTACGTTCCCCAACAGTAATTACCTCATAACGTTCCTTCATCAAGTTCACTAAACCGGCTTCATAGTCACGGTTTGTGTACAGACGGTTTAAAAAACCAGAATGGAGTTCCTAGGCATTGAGGTGAGCATAGCTTGATAAATTGGTGCTCCATTTGCCTTTTTCCATAGCAGAACGTTCCTCCTTGGCGCTATGTTTTCATAATGCAACAGGGTTAATAGGAGAGATGTGGCCAACGCCAGTGATGATAACATCATCTTCCTTGTCACCGGTAGCCTTCACTAGCGTTGACGGGATATCAACAGCCTTAACCGGACTAGACGGACCATCTTCAGTACGGACCGGGCTTGTCGGTTTATCAGTATGATCTGCTATTTCAACTTCTACTTGTTCATCCAAGTCATGATCTTGAGGGGGCGGTTCATCAAACATGGCATCAGCATTTGGACATTCCAGTTCTGTAGTTGGCTCTGGTTCAATAACCACATGGTCGTCAGATGGTTTATTCGCCTGAGCCTTCTTGCTGGGTCTAGCCTTGGCTCTGAAATAAAAAAGATGCAAGGGTTAGTATAACATGCAAGTAAAAGCGTCAAGAGATAGAGTTGAAATACTAACCCAACAACTGTCTTAAGAGGAGGGAGTTGTGTGGCCGTCGACTCGCCAGATGATGAATGAGGTGTTCCCTGATAATTTGAATTAGACGGATTAAGAGGTTGTCAGAAATAACCTGCCTTGGGATAAGAGGTATCAGAAGTGGGTGAGACCTCAGATCGACGTTTTCGAACCGGAGTGTTCGATAAACCGGCCAAAGTGACTACTTTGCCGGTGTGCCGGGTTGTACGGCGAGCCTCGTGTTGTTGCTTCTTCAAAAGAAATTTTGGATCCAAGTGAGCAAGAGGGTGAGAAAATTTTATTTTCCGGATTGGTTGACGGATTTTCTGTGTTGACAGAGTGCCTGAACCGAAGGGAAGAGTAATTACCTCTGCGTCGTCGGCCTGGCTGCCCTCAGCGTCATCCTGATAATAATCATTGTAAATGAGGTGTATGGAAAGAGAACCAAGAGAGTCAAGTTCTACCTTTACGTCTGGTTCATCAGGGTCATCATCAAGATCTAAACCGATGGGTTCAGTTGCCTTCTTCTTGGCAGGCCTCTTGACCACCTTCGTCTTAGGTCGAGGGGTTTTCGCTGGTTTTTCTTGAGCCTTCTTCTCCAAAAAGGGTCATCACCCTATTAAAGATAATTGACAAAGGTTATAAGAGATTACACAGTTAAAGATATGGAATACAAGCAGGAATGAGGCAATGCTTATAGCTGGCGGCTTATTCAAGGTGTAGAACGGACTTAATCCGGTCCTACTACAGACAGCTTCCGATTCATTTAGTATCTTCTTCACAGCTTCAGTAACTTCAGCTTCTGTTAGCTGAATATCAATATGACGTTGAGAGTCTTTTGAGTCACCAGTATACTCGCACATTAAACCGGGGCGACGGCTTAAAGGCAATATACTCCATGAAATCCAGCAGCAAACAAAATCAACTCCTATTAGACCATTGGCCATAAAGGCTCTGAGCTTGGAGAGCTATGGAGCATATGTAGACCGTTCTTTAGTGGTCAACCGTTGCGGAAGTGGATGTGTGTTGGTAAGCTGGTGAGGACGATAACCCGGTAGAGGATTCTCATCATCAGGGGAGGTATCTTTACAATAAAACCAAGTTTGGTTCTAATCTTTAGGATGGCTATGGAGTTTGGCATGAGGGAAGCTGACATCTTTTCTCTTCTAAATTGAAACGCCACCCAGTTCGGTATTGGGCCCATCTACAAACTCAGTACGGCGGTTCAAATAGAAAAAGTCCCGGAATAGCTCAACAATTGGCTCCTCTTGCAGGTATGCTTCACAAAATACTTGAAAGTCGCAAACATTTGACACAGAGTTTGGTCCAATGTCTTGAGGATGGATCTGGAAACTGGCAAGTACATACGGAAGAACATGGACCCGGGCGGTTTAAAGCCACGACTCATGTGATCAACAAACACTACTACTTTGTCATCTCTGGGGGTAGGAGGGTTTTCTAAACCGGGAACTCGCCACTTGATTTCACTCCGCTTCGGCAAGGTGCCAATTTTGACGCATCCATCTAGTTGCTCCTCAGTAACCCGGGAAGGGACCCAGTTACAGGCATAAAATTGTTTGGCCATTGCAAGTGAAAAGCTGGAAAAGATTACTAACGGTTTATGATTCATGATTGACAAGGCATAAAGCGCAACATGTTAAGGAAAAGGAATTCAAGCATGTAAAATTGTTAAACCGGAGACTGATGCAGTTATAAATGGTAAAGCGACGAGCGGTTTACAAGGGGACTAATGGCATATGACAGATTATTTTCTACAAGGATAAACCGCCTACGCAGATAAGGAAGCTACAGATCTGAGGCAAAAAATGACTAAGTGAGGGAAAACAGGTTTCACAAGATCACATTGGCATTTTGGATCTACCACAAGTCAGGAAAAGAAAAAGATTTAGACCTAAAAAAGTTGGTCCTAGAGCAGTTGACAAAAGGTCCAGATCAAGTTCTTATGCGTATAAGGCTTAGTTTGATAGCCGAGGTAAGGACTGCTATAGCTACCGCACGGAATGCGTCAAGCTTGAGGTCTGCTATCTATGGACTGACGAAGAACAAGAGAAGAATGCCATGAACCCGCATGAACCCTAAGCGGATCTACACAGGAAAGAGGGAAAGCCTTACTGCAGTTGTTGAAGCAGCGGAGGTGCGCCGCGTTTCTCTGGTTCAATCAGGTTGATGCTGCGGCCGACGGTGAGGAAGAGGCGAAGCTCGACGACGGCGGCGGCGCTTGGGTGCAGAGGCGTCGTGAGGAGGAAGAAGAGATGAAGAGGCAACGGGAGGAAAGGAAAGGGATCCTCAGCCCTATTTATAAGGGCAAAGAGATAAGCGACAGGCGTGGGAATCAAGGAGCCCAAAAAATGGATATATAACAAGGTTGTCGCCTCAATTGTTGGATGCTCATTAATAAAGGGTATCTTTGGCTTTAATGAACAGGTGATGTCACGGCGGCTTACTACAAATCTGGTTGATGACGTCACAGCGGTTTACAAGATCCATGCGAAGGTGCAAATGGAGGAATTTTTCTAAGTGTTGAAGATTGACATGAATAAGTTCAAATCAATCTGGGGCCTAATGTTGGGGATATTACTACTGGACATAAACCGGCCAGGAGACGCCGGGTTATCCGCATGATGACTACTTTATTTGAAGCCCATGAAGACAAAGATGGTGGCGCTTCATGAAGGCCCAACGCCCAAAGGCGGGTTAAGGCCTGTAGACATAAACCGACATTGATATATAACTTGTATTGTAAGATAGGAGTAGAGACCGAGCCGGACACGTTTATGATCCGGCCTCGGGATTCTGTAAACCGACGGGCGTCGACCTATGTATATAAAGGGGCGACCCGGCGGCGGTTTAGGGAAAACACATAATAACTCGAGAGCCAGGCAAAGCGGATTCGCTCCCTGGTCATCGAAACCCAAGCAATTCCATTACAACTGGACGTAGGCTTTTACCTTCATCGAAAGGGGCCGAACCAATATAACCCTTGCGTCCCTTGTCCGCTTTAACCTCTTTAAGCTAACCCGTCGTGATGGCTCCACGACTAAGTCCTTCCACAAGGACATCTGCCGTGACAAAACAACGACAATGCCCCAGCATAGCTACGGGCCGCACGCTCCTGCCTCGTTAGCACATGGCTATGGGCTGCATGCTACTGCACCGTTCCAGATGGCCGGCTTTACCCCGCTGCCCGCGCATGGCTAAGTGCCGCACGTCTACGACGCCATGCAACACGGCGCGTCGCCCGCAGGAGCCGCAGCCGGGCACTACCCCGCATCATCTACGGGGCACTACGCGGTCGCGCCTATGACTTTGTCCAGTACGTCGTCCGCGGCTCTCTGCAACACACATGTGGCGCCGTACAGTACACCGGCGATCTACGGCGGGTACCAGCCGGCTCCTCCGATCGCACCGTACTACGATGCTCTTGCTCCATCCTCAGCTTCATCAACTGCAGCACCTCCACCGCCCGGATGGCGCCCATCTCCTGATCCATGGAGAGGGTTTCCAGGCGTGGCATATGCCCTAGTCCGCCTCTACGCCATATGGTACCCCGCCTGCCTATACCGGTGGTTGGCAGCCCGGTGCTCGCCCTCACACCGGCACGCCCATCCTCACGCCCCGACAGCCGACGGCTGTGTACCACGCTGCTCCCTCCTCCGCACCATCGATCTACAACACCAATCCTGATGCATCCTATGGCGCTCCATCGCCCCCCTACATGCAGTAGTACAATCATGGTGTCTCTCTCTTTACGCCGATGTCGGCCCTACTGCCGACGCCACCGCACCCGCAAGCTCCCATGACTACACCGTCCTCTACTTCGACTCCGAGCTGGGACTTTTGATTCTATAAGCCATGAAAAACTGTGCTGCACAAGGGAACTCAGGTATGAATAGGATTTTTGATTCTGGTGCTTCTCTTCATATGTCTGCATCGAGTAATTTGCTTTCTTCTTGCACACCTTCGTCTTTTCCCTCTATTACTCTCGGTGATGTATCTTCTATTCCTATTTACTATATCGGTCAGGCTCAAATCCAATCCCCAATTAAGCCTTTGCTTCTCCGTGATGTTCTTGTAGCTCCTGCCCTTATTAAAAACTTGACTTCTGTTCGCCAAATCACCACTGATAATCTTGTTACTGTTGAGTTTGACCCCTTTGGTTTGTCTGGGAAAGACTACCGAACGAAGGTCGAGATCGCTCGATTCAATAGCTCCGGTGATTTATATTCTCTCCATGGTGTTTCACCCGCTGCTCCTCCAACATCTATGGTGGCCTCTGTTGATCTGTGGCACCAATGTCTCAGCCATCCCAATAAAAATGTGGTATCCACACTACTTAGTGAATTTTCAATACCTCGTAACAGAGACTCTCATAATTATTCTATGTGTCAGTCATATCAATTGGGCAAACATGTTCGCCTTCACTTTAATTCCTCTCAATCCTCTAGTAATTTTCCTTTTGAATTACTTCATTGTGATCTCTGGACATCACCAATTAATAGAAAGTGTATCTGATTTTAAGTTTTATCTCATGATTCTTGATGATTTTACTCATTATGTTTGGACTTTTCCTTTACGCAACAAATCTGACGTTCATAATATATTCCTTAACTTTCAGCGCTATGTCTCAGTCCACTTTTTCTTCCCTATAAGATTCATACAATGTGATAATGGTCGTGAATTTGAAAACTTTAAAAATCAAAATTTCTTTCTTCAATATGGAATTCTCTTGCATTTCTCCTGTTCTTATACCTTCCTTCAAAACCGCAAAGCCAAGCATTCTCTTCATACTTTTAATGACATCATTCGCACTATGCTTGTTCACTCTTTTACGCCTCCGACGTTCTGGGCTGAGGCCCTCCACATGGCCACATATTTACTCGATATTCGTCTATCTAAAGTTAACCCACAAACTACTCCTTATTTCTATTTATTTTTCTCTCATCCAAATTACTCCGACGTTCGCGTCTTCGATTGTCTTTGTTTCCCAAACTCCTACTCCACTTCTACTAACAAACTTTCCCCACGCTCTATCCCGTGTGTCCATCTAGGTTTTTCTGACGAGCACAAGGGTTATCATTGTCTAGATCTTGTTAGTGGTCGCGTTCATGTGTCTCGTCTTGCAACATTCACTGAAAACATTTTTCCCTTTTCCGAGCGTCAACAACTAGATCCCAAATCACCCACGCCGTCCACTAGTCCCTCTCGTTGCAATCATCTTCCCTTCTTTCACCTGCCGACCTATCCAGCAAAACCACCCAAATTATCTACCGCAGTAGCGGATCCTGCCACGACCACTTATGTCATCACCTCTGTCCCGGTAGAGGAAAACACATTCCACTCTGTCACGGCTGACCTCCTGTCGCCGCAGTCTTCACCGCCATCTCCCGTGTCCGCTTCCTCCGCTGCGTCGGACGCGTCCACCACATCTTCCACCACTCCTCCTGCTCATGCTATTCCTGTTCCATCTCCTACTAACGATCATACCATGCGCACACGTGCCAAGTCTGGGTTTTGTTTACCTTCAAAAGATCGTCTCAATCTTCATGCATCTATATCTCCTTCCTCTCTACCCAAATCTTACAAATCAGCTCTCCTAGATCCTATTTGGGCCGCGGCTATGGAAGATGAATATGATGCCCTTTTGCAGAATAACACGTGGCAATTAGTTCCTCGTCCTTCTAATACAAATATCGTTTCGGGAAAATGGTTTTTTCGCCATAAATTTAATTTTGATGGGAGTCTTGCACGTTATATGGCTTGATGGGTATGCCGTGGTTACTCTCAGCAACACGGCATCAATTATGATGAGACTTTTTCGCTAGTTGTCAAGCTCAGCACTATTTGCACAGTCCTTAGCATCGCCATCTCTTCTTCCTGGCCAATTCATCAACTAGATGTCAAAAATGCTTTTCTTCATGGGGATCTTCAAGAAACAGTCTATTGTCAACAACCTCTTGGCTTCGAACATTCCTCATATCCTAATCATGTTTGTCTTCTTAAAAAATCTTTTTATGGTCTTAAACAAGCACCACGTGTCTGGTTTCAACGTTTCTCTACTTATGCTCAAACCATCGGTTTTACCCCTTCCTGTTCTGACACTTCAGTATTCACCTTTCATCACAACACCAGCACTGCTTACCTTCTTTTATATGTTGATGATATTATCCTCGCAGCTTCCTCGCAACAATTTTTAGATCATATTATCTCTCTTCTTCGCCACGAATTCTCTATGACAGATTTAGGTCTTCTTCACCACTTCTTAGGTATTGCTGTTATCCGTGACTCCTCTGGTATTTTCTTGTGTCAACGTTAGTACACTCTGGATCTTCCTTCTTGTGTTGGTATGCTTGATTGTCAAACTTCCCGTACCCCTGTTGATACAGGTTCCAAACTCTCTGCCGACGGTGATCCTTTCTCTTATCCTTCTCTTTATCGTAGTCTTACCGGTGCACTTCAGTATCTCACTCTCACTCGTCCTGAAATTTCTTTTGATGTCCAACAAGCTTGTTTATAGATGCATGATCCTCGTATTCCACACTCAATCATGTCAAACGTATTCTTCGGTATCTCAAAGGCACACTAGACTTAGGTCTTCATATCAACAACTCCTCTCCCACCTCCTTGAGAGCTTACTCTGATGCAGACTGAGCTGGTTGTCTAGATACTCATAGATCCACATCCGGATTTTGTCTATTTCTTGGTAACAATTTGGTTTCTTGGTCTTCAAAAAGGCAGGTTACGGTCTCCCGCTCATCTACTGAAGTTGAGTACCACGCTGTCGCTCATGCGGTTGCTGAAACGGTTTGGTTGCGCCAGTTGCTGTCGGAGCTGCAACGTCCTATTGGGCAAGCTACCATTGTTTACTGTGATAATATTTCAGTTCGGTTCAACACCGCCGCACCAAGCATATTGAGATCGACATTCATTTTGTTTGAGAGAAGGTGGCTCTTAGTCAAGTTCGCGTTCTTCACGTGCCTACTTCTGCTCAATTCACTAATATCTTTACTAAAGGCCTGGCGACTACTCCGTTTCAAGATATTCATTTCAGTCTCAACGTCGTCGAGCCTACCGTTGACACTGCAGGATGTGAGAATACAAGTTGTACTAGGATTAAGACTCCTACTCAGTTTGTAATAAGGCTAGGTCAGGTGTGGCTTGGCTCTTATATATACTTCTTATATGGGCACAATATTGTATCAACAATTATTCAATACAGTTCTACAGTATCTTCATCTTTCAGATCTGGTTATTATCAACTGGCACATAACGCACTATATATAGACTCCACTGAGAATTGTCCATTCCCATGTAGGTTCCATCAGAATACATCAGACCCATATGATAATTGCACCGTAGAAACCCGTTGGAGCAGGATGTACCATGATTGGAGTCGGGGTCCAATTAAATCTCTTCGAAACGTCACATTAGGCGGAAATGATTTCATTACTGTGACGATAGTACCATCCTTGTAACACACAATGTTGTATAGAGCCGGATATTGTTCCCAGAGTGTGGCATTTCCTAACCGGATGTTGTTTCTATTTTCAAAAAAAAAACCATCTAGCGAATCATCCAGAGCATGCATGAGCCTTACCGCATTAAAATAACTGACATGTATACATGAAGTATTATTATTAAACACCTAAAATGCAAAAAAAAACATTATTTTTTGTGAACACTAACAACAAAAATTGTTCATATCAAATAGGAACATACCCTTGTAAACACATCGTCACAGCGTTGGCGTGCCCACGCGAGGATGTGTGTGTGTGTGGGGGGGGGGGGGAGGGGGGAGGGGGCAGAGTAATGCTACATATATATATATATAGGTTTACAGGGATTTTACAGGCAGGTGCGTTTTGATTGAAGATTAAGAGGGAGAAGGGGCCCAACTGGATGAAAATCAGGGAGGAGAGGTTAGTTAGAAAAAAGAATCCTAATCAGCGTGTAACTGCATGTAACTCTTTGCACGTTACACATCAATCATATTTTCTCGAGATGTCCATTCGACCTAACTCCCAGTTGGGACCTTCCATCGACTTCAGAAGAAAAATGATACCGTTGCCTCCTGCTCCATCCATTGTTTAGTTTTGCTGCTGCTCTACATGTGCCTTTCGTGAAACTTCAATTGATATTTATGGACGAACCTGGGCCCTTACCCTATCCCGGCATCTTTATAACCTGCCAGTACAGTTGTTGGAAATCGATCTACATCAGGATGGGCCTCGGCCGAATCAGCCCAACAGTCGTCCATAGTAACTGGGAACATCTGTCAAGCTCACAGGCCTACGTACGTGCATGCATGGGGCATGCCCATAGCCAGTGACGGACAATGTTTTCGTACCCTCCTCCATTTTTATTTACTCCCCATATTGGATTTAATTAAAGTCAAGCTTTGTAAAGTTTGACATAGTTTATAGACAAAAATATTAACATGTACAATAATAAATCCATACCATTAGATCCATTATTGAATATACTTTCACATCATATAGATTCGTTATGGTAAATATTTATATTTTTTTCTATAAACTTAGTCAAACTTTATGAAATTTGATTTCAGTCAACTCTAATATGCCGAGTAAATAAAAACGGAGTAAGTACGTGCCATGGGAAGGAGATAAGAGGGCCCACGCTATGATGATGCTGCTATACATGCTACAAGCTCCAATATTTCGCTATGATTACATAGCTTGTTCCTTTCCCGTTGTCTTATTATCTTTGTTATACACTATTCACCGTCGATGGTACAAATGATGTTGATAACACAAATGCATGTGGATTAATTGATCGTCCTGCCATAATAATACACGCACTTGATCGCATCCCTCAACCATACTTCCTCCTTTCTGATTTATAGGGCTTATCTTAATTTTATCATTTTTCCGATTTAAAGGGTTGATCTCCATCTCTTTTTGAGATTCCGAGGCGCATTAAATTTTTGCATGCAAGAATTAAAAAGGAACTCACCAATGCATGTAATGTTATACTCATCTAGTGGCCAAACACGCATGCACCACAATTAAACCCAATTAATGCATCAATTTAGTTTGGGTGATTTTGTAAAGTAGGAGATACACTCCTTCACTCACTATGTGCCTTGGTTGATGAGATTTCAGATTTGAGCCCTATAAACCGGAAATGACGGAGTACATGCTACTAACGGCTAACAACTTGCTTCCTCGATTCCCTGGACAATGATGGTAGAAAAACATTAAGCTTAAAATATGATGTCAGACTTTTAAGCATGCCAAATCGAACATTTTTATGAAAAATTCGGTTGTCGCAAAAATGATAATTTTCTTTAGCAAACACGGAAAATCCTTTAGCAAAAAACTGAACATGGCAAAGATTTGTCATACTTGATAAAAGAATTTGCCATCCTCTCACCAACATCATTTGTCATCTCGGGTGTTCGATTTGCGATGCTAATAGTAAAGATATTGTATATTTATGTCTTATGAAAAGATAGAGTAGAGATAGGATTTACGATCATAATTGTCTTGTACTTCAAGAATATATCTGTTACACCAATTTTCATTAACTATGACAATTCATAAGTAATGCATACGAATATTCATGACCTGATTTCTTCCACGCAAAATACCATGACTGCATTTTTTACAATAAATATCAGGAGTCCAAATTAAGTACAATACTCCGAAAAGAATGGCAGATGCGTATGCATGAGGTGCACAAACATAGGGGAGCACAACCTCTTTCATTTTCTACGGGATCCGAAACCACCAGCCACCCCGACCTAGGCTCTAGGTGTAGAAGTGCATGCTCTAGTCAATGCAACCAAATGACCGATCTGATGGAAGAGACTAGATAACACATTATACGTCAATACTTCTCCTCACGTGTGGCTTTCTCAGACGTAAACGTAGACCGAAAATGGGCTGCAATTTATTTACGCCAGCCGGGTCTTAAACTCAAGACCGCTTGACTCTGATACCATGTAGAAATGCATGCTCTAGCCAATGCAACCAAAAGACCGATCTGATGAAAGAGACTAGACAGCACATTATACGTCAACACTAGGTATCAGCTACGCCCTATCGCGGAGCCTCCGGAGCAGAGTACACTGGACGACGCCGTCCACGTCACCGTCTAAGTGGAATGGGCACGTCGACACCAACGTCCTGCACCATCACGCCCTGCACGCGGTTGACGCACGCGTGCTACAGAGTAATGCTAGACATGTGAAAGGCTTCGTAAATTTTTTATGGGATTGATGATGTGCATGATTACGATTGAAAGTGGAGGGTGAAGGGGGCCCACCCACCAAAAATCAAGGGGCGGAGAGAAGATTTAGTTTAGAAGGTTACGTAAAGCTTCATAAAACGTTCCGTAGGTGTAGTGTTATCGCCTAATATAAAACATCGATTCTTCGTTGACGCCTGAAGGCTCGCCGGCGGCAGCTTGGGGTCTGGGGAGAGCGACGAGGTCCCCTAAGGCCACAAGTAATCTCCCTCCTCGCTCTTGGCCGCCGCGGCGACGTCGCCGAGCAGCCATTGCTGGGGACCTCGCAGGAGGCAAATTCGAGGACCTCGCGGTGGATCTCGTCCGCGGTAGAGAGCAGCACGTCCATGGCTGGCCGGCACGGTGCTGAGATCACGTGTTTTGTTGTTCCACTAACTGAAGAGCTCGAAGTGTCTCCCAGGGGTTTGAAGCGTCGGTGCGTTTCTCGGCCAAGTCTCTATAGGCCAAGCTATCCTGTGGTCCATCTCTATACGCCAAGGTAACGTCTGGTCCATCTGTCTCCATGCCAAAGATCTATTGGCCTGGTGCAGCCCAGACAATAAAGATCCTGGTTTTTATGTGACAATTGATGAGGGGAAGACTTACATCAGTAGAAAACATCTTGCAACGTCACGGTCCTAGCTTGCATGACCAGCCGCACAACAGGAAAATTGGAGTCCGTGCTACGGCTGTAAATCTACAGCCCCGCTTCTTTTCTCTCTTCTCTTTTTTTTTCTCCAACTCAATAAAAATATAATAACTATAGTCTTAGGGCATCTTCAAAGGAGATCCTAAAAGCTCGAGTATATGTCCAGGCTGTCTTTGTCAACTTCTAATCCTATGGGGATCCCATCGGTTCGGCAAATCTGAGACAAATAGGGGGGCATTATACCGGTGTCCGAACATCCACCTGACCAACAAAAAGCCACCGCGTGGTTCTCCTCTCTTTTCTCTCTCCGCACATGCATAGTCTCGTCTCCTCTCTCTCCTAGCAACCGGACAAATAAGGATTAATTTGTGAAAAGCGTTTGATGATACTCTCCCACATCATATCCGCGGACCACGTCCGGACATAAAAATGAACATTTGTCGTGTCCATTTGCGGGTCAGCTTTAAAGATGCCCTTATAGCCCGCCTACAACACTTTATTATACTTGCTCTTAGGTTGATGCATGTACGAGGAGTATCATGCATGTGATACAGGAAGTACTATCTTTATAAGGGATGTACCCTTTGGCTCTCGGGTGTAGGTGCACCATATATGAAAAAATAGCTACGAAAAGGCCAAAAAATTCAAAAACAAAGTTAACCTTCTATTGTACTTGTATAAAAAGTTTCCCCAAGTAAAACCTCCTGTCAACTTCAGAGGAAAAAATGGCAGCCCGATGCACGTAGCTTCCACTTGCGCAGGGTCCGGGGAAGGGTCCGATCACTTTGAATCTACTGTACGCACCTTTTCCCTACATTTCTGCAAGAGACTGTTTCCAAGACTCAAACAATGACCGCCTGTTGACTTCAGGGCAAAGAATACAATTTTTTTTGACCCAAAATACCTTGAAAGTCATTCATCAATGAAATTGATTATACGAATATAACAAAAGATCAAGTTTATTTTCCAAAAAACATTTTTTTGCCTTTCTCTTAAATTACAATTTTTTTATATCAGGTTCATCTACAGCCAAGAGCCAAAGTTTCTTATCGGCTGCTATACATGCTACAACTAAAAGCTCCAAGCTTTCACTTTGATTACATAGCTTGTTTCTTTCCCATTGTCTTATTACCTTTGTTTATACACTATTCACTATCGATGGTACAAATGTTTTTGACAACACAGATGCATGCATCACGTACTGGAATGGATTAATTAATCGTCCTGCCATTATACTACATGTTCTCATGAATTATATGTTCCGCTGTCGATCGCACCCCTCAACCATACACTCTATTAACGGCTAACAACTTGCTCCCCCAATTCCGTGGACAAAGATACATTGATTCAAACATTCAAATCTGATCTGGTTAACGAATTTGTCAAGCCATTCGGTGTGTGCCCATAGATATAATAATACAGTGGAGGAATGGGTATCCGATACCATTTAATCTTGGAAATTTTTCCAAAACATCTAACATTTGACGAAAAAAAATCTGCTTATAAGACAAGTTCTCCCGTAGAAGATTGCAATGGATATTATTATCATGGGTTGTTGGAACATATGAACCCAAAGAAATGACAATATTTTCAAGAATGAAATCACTGAAATGGATTCCTGGCGCTTTAAGATGAAGCAGAATCTTATGCTGACCAAGCATAGAACCAAAGAGATGGACAAAAAATGCCTTAATCAACAGATTGCTTCCTTGTTCCGATTTTGTTTTTTTGCTTGTACATACATTTTGTTTATATTAATGGAAAGAATTGTTCTACAATCACTGGGCAAAAATAATAATAAATTGTCGTGAACTTAGTTTCCTGATGATGTGATATAACATAAAACTAACTTTTTGTATTGAAAGAACCAGTGATGATCCGCTCTTTGTGCTTCTGGGTAAAAAAAATGATATAGTTAGAAAAATTATCTGACAATGAATAAAAAACATATTTTTATAAAATCCTCACTAGTAGAAAACAGGGCTTTGGTCCAGGGCAGTTTTCACATTAGTCCCGGTTCAGTCAAGAACCGGGACTAATGTGAGCATTTATCCCGATTCGTGCGGCTAAGACATTAGTCCCGGTTCGTGCCACGAACCGGGACTAAAGGGTGTGATGCCCATTAGTACCGGTTCATGGCACGAACCGGTACTAAAGGTCCCATTTTCAACCCCCCCCCCCCCCGGTGGACCGCCTTTTCTGTTTTAGAAAAAACAAAAGAAAATGATGGAAATGTCAAAAAATTAAAAAAATTAAGTTTCCCATGTGATATGTGGTCTAGTTGTTGGGAAAATTTACAAATATGAATTTTGACTTTATTTGCAAAATTTCTCTGGAATTTAGTAAAATGGGCATAACTTTTGCATACGAACTCGGATTAAAAAGTTTTTTATATGAAAAATCATCTACTCGAAAAGTTACATCGGAATTTAACACATTTTCAAAATCCTCAAAAAACTAACAGAAAAAAAGTTACGGGGCTTTTAAGATCTAGAGTGGAAAAAATCAAAATAATTATTCTAGAATATTAGTGTTACTAAATAATGGTTAAACTAATTATTCTAGAATATTAGTGCTACTAAATAATTATTTCAGTTATTTTCAATTTTGGTCAAATCTGGTCAAACTGTGGTCAAACTGTGGTCAAACAATGGTCAAACTAATTATTCAAGAAATATTAGTGTTACTAAATAATTATTGTTTTTTAAAACAATAGTTTCAAACTCAAATAGTGAAATGTGTCACTTCATGCTCAAGCAAAATTCATGAAGGTTAATAGGATTGACATCTTACTATTGTCAGGAAAACAACAAGTGCAGATTTGGAAACGAGAGAGAATAGAACCCGGAAGTTAAGCGTGCTCGGGCTGGGGGAGTGGGAGGATGGGTGACCGTTCAGGAAGTTAGATGATTTGGAATGATGAGGGGTGATTAGAGGATAAATTGAGTAGTGATGAGGGGTGGTGATTACACACTAGAGGTTAAAATAATTCAGAAATTTGAAAATAAAAAAAATAAAAAAAATAAAAAAATTCAAAAAAAAATCATAAAATTTCCTTTAGTCCCGGTTGGTGTTACCAACCGGGACTAAAGGTGGAGCTCCACGTGGCCGCGCCCTTTAGTCCCGGTTCGTGTAAGAACCGGGACTAAAGGGGAGAGGCATTAGTACCGACCCTTTAGTCCTGGTTCGAAAACCGGGACTAAAGGGCCTTACCAACCGCGACAAAAGCCCCTTTTTCTACTAGTGACTATACATATTTTTTAATTAAATTTAAGACCTAAAAATCATGCCCAACTTATAAACTGAACCGGGGGGAGTAAGTATATGAAAGAATTCTTTATATAACACTACTTTAAAATCATCTTCCCTATTTAACACCGATAAAATATTTCTTTCCTATCCAACACCAACTTTAAATTTTATTCCCAATATAACACTTCCATCCGTTTTGTGAGCTAACGGTGTTAACTTGCACATGAAATGACAATATTACCCCTATAGCTAATATATGACATTTTTTACTCCTCTTTCCCATGCCTCTGTGTTTTATTTTGTTTGAAGTGGTTTTGTATGGAGCTATGTCAGAATACTTATACTTGGCATTGTAGAAAAAGAAGACGAAAGAAAAATACAACGTCAAGCATACACTCGTGTACTAGCACATTAGCTAGTGATTCATTCTCCCCTCAAAAAAAGCTAGTGATTCATTCATGCATGTGGGTGCTCCTTCACGTACCCATCCATGGATGCATTGTGGGCAAGTACACGGTGATGACATGATCATGACCATCCTATACTTACTGCATGTACATACATGAATACCTGCGGCGGCCGAAGACACACGTATACATACTTGACTGCTCATGCGCGTACAGGCAAGCACACATACATACCTGAATTCTCATACACCCGTGTATGTATGTTAAAGAAAAAAAACAAGTCCACGTAGAGCCCCGCAAGATACTTCTATTAAAAAAAAGATAGGTGATTGTTTTATTTGCAGGCATCGCAAAGGGGAATTCACACACCCATCATTCACACACGAAGCATACAGGGAGAACTCATCACGCACAAGCATCAGGAGATACAAGGGAAAGGAGAGGGCTCACCCAGGGAGAAACAAGAGAAAGGAGAGGGCGCACCCAATTAATGATCATATATATGTTTGAGGGCAAAAATGTCATTTCATGTGCCATTTAACACCGTTACCTCAGAAAATAGATGAGTGTTATATTGGAAACAAAATTTAAAGTTGGAGTTAAGATAGGGCAGAAATATTTTTTCAGTGTCAAATATGGCATCTTATTTTATGGTAGTGTTAAATAAAGAATTCTCTGTAAGTATATTTGTACCTCTACATATCAGTTAGGCTTGCGTACTGATCTAGAACAACCTAGGAATGACGAGCTTTGCTACACCTACGATTACATGTGCGCGGAGGGGGGGGGGGGGGATGGTTCGTAGGGTACATAAAATAATTTCGTAGTTCTAGCATTTTTTGTAGGAATGACCATTTTGGCAGACCTACTTGGCAAACACTTCGATGGTTGGCCCACACTAGGCCTTCAACGGGTTGGCTCGTCCCGATGAAAAGAGCGTCTGCTACCACATGCCACTTTGGCAGTAGCAACAAAGGCGCAACCTGCGGGGTCAATCCCCTCCCCTCATTTTAAGGGCATGTACAATAGTTCATAAAATAATCTTGTATCTTAGATCTTGCATGTAATTTCGGGATGAAAAGAAGATATCTACAATGGTTCATTTCTTAGGCTTATCTTCATAACTAGCTATTTCTAAAAACATGGTGAGACATATTGTGCTAAGATATTATCTCTTGTCTTCTATTAAATAAGAGAAGACAAGCCTTTCTTCTGAGTTGTCTCTCCTTCACCTCATTATTTATCCTACATGGCACTCCTAAGATAGCACTATTGTACATGCCTAACGTCTTAAGGTCCAACTGTCCTACTAAATGGCAACAATACATCACAAAATCAGCTAGGGAGCTAGAGCACCACCCTTGGAGGAGCACAAATTTTGTTATTTCAAACAGATTTGCTAAAGCACACCTACACGTTATATAAATATTGCACATCAAGGTTTATTTTAGAAAGAGATTTTTATCTTTTGCGATGCAAGAAGCCATAAATTAACCAAGCCCGAGAGATACAAGAGAACATTCTTACGAAAAAAATTGCAGACGAACCCACGAGGAATTCGTCCTCCTACACAAGCCGACACTAGTAGAAAAAGGGTCAAATGTGAAGTATATAAGTGCCGGTTTGAATTTGAGCCGGCACTAATGTGTCCATTAGTGCCGGTTCCAACGGCTAGGCGGGCGGACATCATTAGTACCGGTTTGTGGCGAACCTTTAGCACCGGTTCGTGCCACGAACCGGTACTAAAGTGAGTGGTGGCAGGATGTTGTCAGTCCGGGGCCCCTCCAGAACCTTTAGTACCGGGTCGTATCACGAATCGGTACTAAAGGTCGTCCTACATACACCCTTCGTCCACCCGAGCTCGCTCTGTTCTTCCCCTTTCCCCTCTCCTCTCTATTCTTTCCCTCTTCCTCTCAAGCTTATCACACATTTTTCCCAAAATTTGTCAAGATTTGAAAGCCCCCATCCATTCAAATGATCACAAAGGTTAGCAACTTTGTCCTTTCATCTCTCATTGCTAGATTAGCTCGTGCAATGCTTTATATAGTGATTGATTTTTGAGTTTAGTAATTTGGGAGGAATTGTATATATGTGCTAGTATTTGATTTATATGCATTTTGAGTTAAAAAATAACACTTAGTTTGCATATGTAGGTGTGGTTTACTTAGTGCCTTCTAAATCTCCGTCGTAACCACCGTCGATCGCCCGCAACGTCCCGTCGCCGGCACCACCTTGTGGTGAACCTCTTGTTCATGAATGTTTTATATAAAAAAATTGATGTTTGTGTGATTTGGATATATAGTTACTCATATAATTATCTTACCCATAAGTTGTTTGTTATATATAGTGCCATGGTTTTGATATCCGTCCCCGTCGGCCCTCGTCCGGGTTATGATTCGGATGTGGTATATTCTCTTTTAAAACTATTTGTTGCATTTCGTGTTTATGACAAATTATGCCCATCAAGTTGACATAGATATTTGTATGTAGGAGGTAGCTGAACCGGAAATTCGAACCGACCCTATTGTCGAGAGGTTAAATTTAGTTGAAAGAGAAAACGAGGATTTGAAGGAAAAATTGAAAAGAATTGAGGGGGAGAAGATGGAATTGGAGTTGCATGTTGCCGATGTCGTCGATGATCACAAGATTAAGATGGAGAAAATGCGCTTGAAGATTAGAAAGATTAGAAAATATGCCATTCATAGTGAGGCTTGGTATCATTATGATGTTGGATCAATTATTACCTTAGTTGCGATCTTGATCGCATTTGTTGTTGCATTTAAATTCTTTAGCTAGAGAGTTATTTGTTTGTTGCATTTAAGTGTTGTATGAACTTTATGTATTGTATTAAATGGATGTACGATGACTGATGCTCTCCCGAGTTCATTAATGGCGTGCATACTTTTCTACTTGCGGCTGAGGCAAACAAGTGGGCGGATGGTTTTATGCCTTGTCCATGTGTTGGCTGTAAGAATGGTCACAATTACTCTACGTCAAGAACCATTCACGTCCACCTGTTTGAGTCCGGTTTCATGCCCCACTATAATGTTTGGACCAAACACGGAGAAAGAGGGGTTATGATGGAAGACAATGAAGAAGAAAAGGATGACGACAACTATCATGGCCATGGGTTCCCTTAATACGATGATACAACAATGAGGGAAGAAGCTGAGCCGGTAATGCAGGAAGAAGCTGAGCCGGCAATGCGGGTAGAAGTTGAAGAAGAGGCATCAGATGAGCCCGTTGATGATCTAGGTTGGGCCATTGCCGATGCAAAGAGAAACTGCGCAAGTGATTTGGAGAAGAAGAAGTTGCAGCGCATGTTAGAGGATAAAAAAAAATTATTGTACCCGAATTGCATAGGTGATAAGAAAAAGCTGGGCACCACACTAGAATTGCTGCAATGGAAGGTAGAGAATGGTGTATCTGACAAGGGATTTGGAAAGTTGCTGGTAATGATAAAGAATATGCTTCCAAAGGATAACGAATTGCCCAAGAGTACGTACGAAGCAAAGAAGGCTGTCTGCCCTCTAGGGTTAGAGGTGCAGAAGATACATGCATGGCCTAATGATTGCATCCTCTACCGCGGTGAGTACGAGGATTTGAACGCTTGCCCGGTATGCGGTGCATTGCGCTATAAGATCAGCCGCGATGAACCTGGTGATGTCGAGGGCGAGCGCCCCAGGAAGATGATTCCTGTCAAGGTGATGTGGTATGCTCCTATAATACCACGGTTGAAATGTTTGTTCCAAAACAAAGAGCATGACAAGGCGATGCGATGGCACCGAGAAGACCGTAAGAAAGACACAAAGTTGAGAGTACCCGCTGACGGGTCGCAGTGGAGAAAAATCGAGAGAAAGTACGGGAAGGAGTTTGCAGATGACGCAAGGAACATATGGTTTGGTCTAAGCGCATATGGCATAATCCTTTTGGGGAGCAGAGCAGCGACCATATCACCTGGACTGTGACTCTATGTTTGTGTAACCTTCCTCCTTGGTTGTGCATGAAGCAGAAGTTCATTATGATGCCAGTGCTCATCCAAGGCCCTAAGCAACCCGGCAACGATATTGATGTGTACCTAAGGCCATTAGTTGAATAACTCTTACAGCTGTGAAATGGAACAGGTGTACGTGCGTGGGATGAGCACATGGGGGAAGAATTTGACCTAAAGGCGTTGCTGTTCGTGACCATCAATGATTGGCCTCCTCTCAGTAACCTTTCACGACAGACAAACAAGGGATACCGCGCATGCACGCATTGTTTGGACGATACCGACAGTATATATTTGGCTAATTGTAAGAAGAATGTGTACCTGGGACATCGTCGATTTCTTCAGAGCAGGCATTTCAAAGGTGAGGCGGATCACCGGACGAAGCCTCGCCACCGTACTGGTGCTGATGTACATGATATGGTCAAGGATTTGAAGGTAGTATTTGGAAAGGGGCCTGGCGGACAACCTGTTCCAAATGACGCTGACGGACGCGCACCCATGTGGAAGAAGAAATCTATATTTTGGGACCTGCCCTATTGGAAAGACCTAGAGGTCCGCTCCGCAATCGACGTGATGCACGTGACGAAGAATCTTTGCGTGTAACATCCCAAATTTTCAATTTGGAATGTTTTACAATTATTAGCTAAGCATCTATGCATTTTGTTTGATTTGAGTGACATTTGGAAATTTTCAGAGGCTTTTGAGTTTTGGTTGAATTTGGATTCAACTTGGCATTTAAAAATCTACCTCAATATCCCTCACAAATACTTGGGAAAAAGTATGAGAGGAGCTAACATGACACTCCAAAAATGTCAGAAGAAAATATTGCCAAAAGGTTTGAATTCAAATTTGAATTTTATTTGGAGTTTGCAGAAAATGTTTTTTAGTTTCTGTTTTGCCTCTAGAAAAATATCCACGTTATAGGATTAATTCCCCTGAGAATTTTGATATATATATGTCCTATATAAAAATAGTATAATTTTCTCTTAGTTTAGTTTCTTCTCTCTGTCCTATTCAAAAAAAGGGGGGGGGGAAGACCCAGGCGCGAGCCAGGGCAACCGGCCCAGCCGACGCCCGAGCCAGCAAGCCCAGCAGCGCCGAGCCGCAGCCCACCAGCGACCGAGTCGGCCTACCTCAGCGCCCGACCGAACCCCCTCTCCCTCTCACACCGACGCGCTGGCCCCACCTCATCTCTTTCCCCCTCGCCACGTATGCCGCGCCAGAGCGCGTTCGACGCCGCCGCCGCGTCCGAATGCAACGGGATCAAGATCCCAAGTCGCCCCCTGCTCCAAGTTGATGCCCTATAAATAGCCCTACCCCTCCTCTTCCGAATCCCCCTAAAATCCTAGCCCAAAATACACCACAGCTCACGCCCTCCTCCTTTGGATCTCGCCGTCGACCGCCGCAGTCCGCCGTCTGTTCCGACTCCGGTGAGGACCCCCCTGCCCTCAAATCTTGTCAGCTGAAACCCCTCAACCGCGTGCACCTCCCTGACATCCTCTCTCCATCCAGGGATCGCCGGAGCCGCCGCCTTGAGCATCACCGCCCGTCGCTGGAGCTGCAGAGCACCGGGCTCTGTTTTCGCCACGCCTCGATGTTCGCACCGTCCCCGAGCTCCAACCACTCCACCACCGCCTCCGCCCTGCTCCGCCGCATCACCCCGACCTCGCCACCGCCGCCCCGGACCACCGGAACACCACCGCCACCAACGCCCGAGCCCAACTCGCCGTCGACCGCCGCGGTAAGCCACCGGACTCCAACCCACCGTTCGATCGGCAACCTACGGTGTAGATTAGAGTTAGCGAATGGGTAGGTTTTTTTATTAGACCGGTTTTATTTCATGGTCTGTTTCCGGTTTATTTACTAGGTTTAGTTAGACCTAACCGATCGGTTTTTTCTGTTAGCCCATGGACACAGTGACCTATTGATCGCCCGCGCGTTAGATAATTTAGAGAGCACTCACTGTTTCGGCCCGTTAGCACCCCAGTTGTTTTAGTTTTATTCTTTGTTTCTGTTTTTAAAACAGAATAGTTCCAATCTTGAAAAATCTATATCTTTTAAGTTATTTAATATTTTTAGTTGATTCTTTTTGCTCTAGTTTTCAAATTTCCTATAGTTGCTGTAGAAAATTAGATTCGGCCATGTTTAGGTTTTTAAAAATTGTTTTATGTTAGTTTTAGTCAGATTAGTATTTCTGCTATAAATTGAGCTAGGATTATTATTTTTAGGTGATTCTTTTTGTCACTGCTTAGTTTTCACCTAGCCTAGCAGTAGGAACTTGTTGGGTATTTGTAGAATTATATTAGAATTAGTTTTAGTCAAATCAAGCTTTTCTAGTTTTATTTAGCTTGCTGCGACTTCCTGTTGTTCTAGTTATTATAGAATTTTAATTTACCCCTGCTATATTTTATTTTAGATTAGTTTCTGTAGTTACAGAGGGTGAACATTTATTTACAGAAAAATAAAAAGTTTTATTTTATTTTCTTATTAGTTTTGTTTTAGGTATAACAGGAGTTCTATAATAGATATTGATTTGATTCTTTTTGCACCTAGTTTGTATGCTGTTTTCCTTTATGTTAGTTAGTAAAACCACTGTTTTGGATCTAAAGTGTTATTAGGTTAAAACTATTTCTTTGTTGTTGCTTGATGTGATGGAAACCTTGATTTTGTTTTCCTCGAGTTTTCTTTGATTTTGGTTTGAGTGCTTGTGTGTTTTCCTTCAGCTTGCTGATATGTTATTAGTGAAATACTTATTTGTGCTATTGTTTGACTCGATAGAATTTCCGGAGTGCGAAGCTTGCTATCTCGAGTCACTAGCGTTTGAAGACCGTCAGCCAGGCAAGTCATTTGATCATGTTTTACAATACCTATGATTTTGTTGCATTAGAATTGTTCCTCCCCACCATGCATGCAGTAGGAGAATTTGAAGTTATGTCTTGAGTAGTATCATGAGGTAGGATGAACCCAACTCCCCTTGCTACTATTGCCCGGGACGATGTAGTTTACCTTGCTATGCTCGTAGACGGGGTTGGTTGAGAGATTCATAAGGGAGATGTGAGAGTCAAGATGATGACAACCCCATGACTTCAAGATCAAGATGGACTTCTAATTCACTACTGGGTGGAGGACGGTTGACGGGCACCCTGGAGAAACCAGCAGATGGCCGAGATGCATGGAGAAGCGCCATGACATCTTGCGGAAAGCTTCACCCAGCCACGAAGAGACGGATGGATACCCCTTGACTGAAAGCTTACCTGTGCAGCCGCAAGCCATTATGGGCTCTGGCTGGCTTGACCTTAGGCATGACTCTGGATGGACGGTGCCAGAAAATTAATAATTGGGAATGAGACATTGGTTGGAGGAACCATCTCAATAACTACCAACATTTTGTAGTAATTGTAAGCAAGTCCTTTGCTGTAGGGAAAAACTGGCTTTTTCGCAAAAAACATAAAACTTAGAGCCCCACAGCCAAATTGCATATAGTGTTAGCTTTATTATTGTTGTTTTCTCTATGACTTGTTGGCATATTCTAAATGCTGACCTACACGGCTGCAACGTCTCATGTTGCAGAGGAGTTTTCCGACCAGGAGTGAGGCTACGATTTACGCTTGGCGATTTCCCTATGGAGTCGGATGGACTCGCTACTCGTCTACACTTCCGCAGCTTATTTAGTTTATTTCTCATGAGTTGGCCTTCAGCCGAATTTATTATGATGTAATAAAGACTCGATATGAGAATCGTGTAATAAATTCAGGTGTGATTGAACTTTGAATCTTTTCATCAATGTACTGTGTGTGCCAACATGATCTTGGGATGGTACAACTACACAGAGACTTGACCGATTTTGGGTCGGGTCGTTACATTGCGTGACCCTGCTTGGCTTCTTGGGCGTGTATGGGAAGACAAAAGATACACCTGAGGCACGGGTGGACCAGCAACGTATGGACGGAAAAGACGGCATACATCAGGGTCATGCCAGCTACGCTCTTACCAAAGAAGAGAAGGAAATCTTTTTTGAATGCCTGCTAAGTATCAAGGTACCGTCTGGTTTCTCGTCGAATATAAAGGGAATAATAAACATGGCAGAGAAAAAGTTCCAGAACCTCAAGTCTCATGACTACACGTGATTATGACGCAACTGCTTCCGGTTGCATTGAGGGGGCTTCTACCGGAAATGTTCGATTAGCCATTGTGAAGCTATGTGCATTCCTCAATGCAATCTCTCAGAAGGTAATCGATCCAGAAATCATACCAAGGTTAGAGAATAATTTGGTGCAATGTCTTGTCAGTTTCGAGTTGGTGTTCCCACCATCCTTCTTCAACATCATGACGCACATCCTAGTTCACCTATGCGAAGAGATTAACATTTTGGGTCCTGTATTTCTACACAATATGTTCCCCTTTGAGAGGTTCATGGGAGTCTTAAAGAAATATGTTCATAACTGTGCTAGGCCATAAGGAAGCATCTCCAAGGGCCTTGAAAATGAAGAGGTCATTGAGTTTTGTATTGACTTTATTCCTGACCTTAAGCCGATTGGTGTTCCTGAATCGCGGCATAAGGGCAGACTGGATGGAAAAGGCACGCTAGGAGGGGATCAAATAATATGTATGGATGGACATTCTCTAACTGAAGCACACTACACAGTTCTACAGAATTCCGCCTTGGTGGCTCCGTATATGGACGAACACAAGAATTTTCTATGCTCCAAACACCTGGAGCGGTCTAATGACTGGATTACATGTGAACAAATAAGGAGTTTCGCCGGCTGGTTGCAGACACGTACCATGCGTGACGCCTCTATTGAAGATGACCTGTACTCGCTATCCCAGTTTCCATCTTCGAATGTAATGACTTTCAAAGGGTACGCGATATATGGTAATACATTTTACACGATCGCCCAAGATAAGAAGAGCACCAACCAAAACAATGGTGTCCGCTTTGATGCAACAACCAAGACGGGAAAGGAAACATATTATGGTTACATAGAGGAGATATGGGAACTTGACTATGGACGTGTTTTGAAGGTCCCTTTGTTTTGGTGCAAATGGGTCAATATGACACGAGGCGGGGTAACGAAAGACCGGCAGCATGGAATGACAACAGCGGATCTCAACAATCTTGCGTATGCAGACGAACCATTCGCCCTAGCTAATGATGTGGCACAGGTTTTCTATGTGAAGGATATGTCTACCAAGCCGAGAAAAAGAAAAGATAAGAAAGCGAATGCATCATATGATGAGCCAAAGCGCCACATAGTTCTTTTTGGGAAAAGAAACATCGTGGGAGTGGATGACAAGACATACATGTCAGAAGATTATGAAAAGTTTGATGAAATTGCTCCATTCACAGTGAATATTGACCCGAGCATCTAGTTAAATGATGAAGATTTTCCATGGCTACGGCGCAAAGGGACACACGCGAAGAAAAAGTTTCACACCCAAAGATCTGGGATGTGATCGGCTTCACTATCATCACTTTCTTCTGTGTTTCTTACCCAGGAGGGAATCTCTGTAATAGTTAGGGTAGTTATGTGTTTTGGCATTTGAAACGTGAAGAAATTTTATGTGCAAACAAATTCTTTCATGCATTTACTGATTTTTTCAGCTAAATGACCCTGAAATTGAAAAGCATTTCAAATGAACTCAGAAAAGGTTGAAAGTTGGCATGGTATCATGATTTCACCCACATAGCATGTGCAAAAAAGTAGAGAGGGTTACCGCAAAAACTGGATGCACTTCGTGGACAAAATGGATAATCTCTTTCGAAGTATCAGGGTTTCGGACGAAAACTCATCCGTTACAAAGGCATTTCATTTTTTAAATAACCTAAGCATTACCAAATTGGGTATAATGATAAAACACACTAATATTAAACATAAAAAAAAGAATCACTGAAAAATCTATTTTCAAAGTCAAGTTATTCACAAACTAGTGATTCACACAAATTTCAAATAATTCAAAATTTAAACAATTCAAATTTGTAAACTACCGGCACTAACAGAAAGTTCATAATTTTTTGTACCTAAAGCAAAAATATTCACAAACGAACTCTAAATACAGCAAAAAACAACTCAAAATTAAATAAAACAAAAATAAGTAAAGCAAAAAAATAAGAAAAAAAAGCCCGCCTACTACGCCACAGCGGCCTGCATACGACTAGAAACCCAACCTGTTGTTGCCCGGGATGCAGGCCCGCAAAGGCCTAGTAGGCCCACAAGGCAGCACAGAACATTTAGGCCCAGTAGGCCTGCTTTGGAGAGGAGCTCGAGAGAGCTACCACACGGGGGCTTATAAACCAGTGCTTGGCTAGTGAGGTGGGACTAAACATGACGCACGGCACCTGCGCCAGCGCACCCCCTTTAGTACCGGGTGGTGGTTCAAACCGGTACTAAAGGTGGGGTCTTTAGTACCAGTTGGAGCCACCACCCGGTACTAAAGGGGTGCCGTTCCCGCCGCTTAGCCTAGCCAAAACAGACCTTTAGTACCGGTTGGTGGCTCCAACCGGTACTAAAGGTTGTTTTATATAAGAAAACACTTCAAAAAATTTGTCAGTTTCTCATCTCTCCCTCTGCTTGTTTCTCCTCTGTCCCGTCGCCGCCGCCCCTCGTCGCCGCCCCCGTCGCCGTCCATCGCCGTCCCCGTCGCTGTCTGTCGCCGTCCCCGTCCCCGTCGTCCCCGTCGCCGCGCCGCGCCCCGTCGCCCCGCCCCGTCGCCGCGCCCCGCCTCGTCCTCCCTTCGTCCTCGCCTGGCCTGTCCCCGTCCCTGTTGTCGCCGCCCCGTCCCCATCCCCGTCGTCACCGCCCATCTCCGTCCCCGTCGCCGCCCCCCGTCGTCGCGCCTCGCCGGTGAGGTCCTGCCTCGGCAACCATGTACCACACACACACACACACGCACATACACATACACACATTGTTATAGAAATGTTATCAATTTTTCTGTTTTTTAGTTATAGAAATATTAGAAATGTTAGTTATATAGAAATTTTTTTAGTTATAGAAATGTTAGTTATATAGAAATATTAGAAATGTTAGTTATATAGAAATGTTAGTTATATTAGAAATGTTAGTTATATAGAAATGTTAGTTATATAGAAATGCCTTTTAGTTATAGAAATATTAGAAATGTTAGTTTTAATTATAGAAATATTAGAAATGTTAGTTTTAGTTATAAAATTTAGAATTTGCATGTATGAAATCACAATCCATCATTTAAAAAATGTTACTTTACTTTTGCGGCATATAGTATTTGTTGTCGACGATGCCCGGCCCGCATCCTCGCCGTCGACCAGTTCACGACGACGTCCTGCTTCAGAGGACCCATGTCCGGGACTGGGCTCCGCCGGGCTGGCACTGGGAGGTGCTACCTTCAGGGGCGCGACGCTTTGTGAGGAACCCGGCCCCGGGTCCCGTCGTCGACCCTGATCTCCTTTGGTGGCGTTCGCGTGGGCCACTTTCGGTGCGGAGGGAGCCGGCCCCGCCGGAGGTGGTACGTCGCCCTGTCAGGGAGGAGGACGAGCACGTCCATCGCTACATGGCTGCTATGGACGTCAAGTTCTCCAATATCTGGCAGGTTCTTTCGGGAGATCACCCGAGCTATGATCCAGTGCTGGTTCCTTCACTTTGGTTGTCCACCGCCCGCGCCTCAGGAACCGCGAGTGGCCTAGATTACTCTCTAGTATTCGATCTTTATTAGCTAGCTAACTAGCTAGTGATGTATTCGATATATAATATTCGAGATGATTTATTCGAGATTATATATATTATTCGAGATGATATATTCGAGATTATAACTATTATTCGAGACGACGTATTCGAGATTATATTCGATGATGCTTATTATGTACTATGATTGATTCAGTTTTTCCTTATTAATTGATTGCATCCATGCATTGTAATTTGAATATATTTCTTTTGGATTAGTTAAATAAAACCTATGGCAGACAATACCGGCAGAGAGGGAGAAGAGGCCCTGTTTAGTATCATACGCAATCCTCGCGGGCCAGATGATGATCAGATTGAAGAAGATTACGACGGCTCCGAATATCTAAACAACACCGGGGAGGGTGATATGATATTCGATCGCGACGACCAAATTGATGAAGTCATGAACTATGAACATGACGAAGAAAATGTTGATCTTGAAACAACAAAGACTGGCGAGGTATATTTATATAACCAGGCATCTGGTGATCATCACATGTTTTAAATGACTTGAAGATATATATTAATGAATCGATCTTTCTTCTTTCAGCCATCCGGATCGAGCAAATCTTCAGGCAGCAGGATAGTACGAGGCCCGAACAAAAAGTTGAAGGAGGGCGTAAAGTACAATATCGAGGCCATCAAACCTAATGGCGAACCATTAGCGCCTAAGAAGATTGCGGACAAGTTCATTCATCAGTGGGAGTTCTTGTGAAGGACCAACTCCCGATCTCCCTTCAAGAATGGAGAGAGCCAGCAAAGCCACGTCCAGATCTTACTTTTGTCGACGACAGACAAAAACTTCTGCTTTGGGAAACGCCCATGGAACATTTCACCCTACCAGATCATTTCACAGATGCAGATGTGGAGAAAGTCAAGGACGTTGCTCTTAGGAAGATGGCGGTTGCATTCAACAACCACAAGAATCGTGTATGGGACAAGTACGTCAAGGGAGGAAAGAAGACTCCAGTATTCAAGGGAACACTAGAGAAGCAAAGTTCTCATTGGGACGATTTCATGAAATTCAAGGAATCGGAATTATCTAAGGAACGGTCGAGAATAAACAAGGCCAATGCCGCAAAAAGGATAAGTTCCATAAGCTAGGGCTAGGTGGCTACGCGGTGGCAATGCCTAAGTGGGATAAGTCTGAGAAAGAGATGGAGGATGCAGGTGTCACTCCAGAAACACTGAGCTGGCCCCCCAGGTGCAGGACTTGGTTCTATGCGTATGGGGGGGGGAGTTGGACCCGAAGATAGGCAAAGTTTCAGAGAAGGCATGTCTGGACGGAGCCGAAGATAAGCTACTTGTTGCAATAGAAGAGGCTCGATCGGGGGTGTTCGAGCCCAACAGAGAGAACGACGAGCTTACCCGTGCCTTGGGAAATCCTGAACACCCGGGAAGAACACGAGGCAAGGGCGCTATTCCATGGTATGAGGGTTTTCGGACTGGAACATCGACTACAGAACCCGTGCGAGAAAGAAGATTGCGGAGGAGAAGAAGACAAAGATGGAGGAGGAGCAGAGGAAGCTGGACTATGAACGCCTTCAAGGCCTAAAATCAGCACACGCGGACTTGGCAGTCAAACACTACAAGAAATATGTCAACTTGTGACCACCACTATTGGTCACTGAATGGTCACTGTTTTCAATTTGTGACCATTTTGTGACCAAAAACAAAGAACATTGTGAATCAGGATAACATCTCAATTTTGCTGCTGGAATCTTAAAGCATTGTAAATCAGGATAACTACATCACTATTGCTACAGCCATCAGGATCATCATTTTGCTACAACCATCAGGATCATCATCTTGCTACAACCACCAGGATCATCATTTTAGTCCTAGAATCTTCAAGGATTTTTCTACCTGGAGAGAAGATTGATCACATCAGGTCACCAGTCCCATAGATACCAAAACAAAGAACATTAAGTAATATTATTTACCTTTGCCAATCCATTCGCTACTCATCGTCGTTGATACGAAAACAAGGGACTCTATGCCCACTCCTGTTTTCCTTATCATCACTACAATATTGCAGCATAGTATGATCAGTCCGGTTTTCCTCATCCTCGCTCTCATGTCCATCCGCTACCACCTTTCTTCTTTTCTTGATGCCTTCAACTGTTGCAGCACCAACGATCACACGTTCCCGGTCCCTTCGCACTCTGCTTTGCACCGGAAATTCCATAGAGTCATCATCAGCTTGCAACAGAACTTCCGTAGAGTCATCATCTTGGTATGTTATTTCACCATCACCGGGGCCCTTTTCCACTTCTGTTTCAGTCACACTCCACAAGTGTCTGTGCTCAAAGTTTTGCACAACTCGCCATTTTCCATGCAAAAGAGTGTCTGGTAGATAAAACACCATTGTTACTTGTGTTGTTAGAATAAAGGGATCACTCTTATACTAGCACCTTGCAGTGTTGATGCTTTTGAAGTGGCCATCATATTTGACAAAAGAGTCTCTCTTCTTCTTGCTACCAAGCTCAAACCAGTCACAGCGAAATAAGACAACCGAGCGATGGATGCCTCCACTAGATTTGTACTGCAACTCTACGATGCTTCTCAACTGACCATAGAAGTCAATGATCTCACGATCATGTGACCCCTCAGTGACGATTCCACTATTCTGTGTCTTCCTTTTTTCCTCTTGGTCAACGGTGTGGTATCGGACATCGTCAGCAATGCATGCTGAATACACTCTCACTCGCTTATCCGGTAAGCATGCCAAAGCAAATAGATCATCACTGACCTTCTTCTCCTCACGCAACTTTCTAATCTGCACAAATAAACCATTTAGCAAACAATGGTATTTAACAATTGGTGAATAACACAAAAAACATAAAACATGTGTCTAAAGATCTCACATGATTCTTAAACCACTTAGCAAACCCCTTGGCAACCCTTTTATCAACATGGATATTGCTTTCTTCCTGATTTAACTCTTCCTTGCATTTCCTGCAATGCCAACAAAACATGTGAATTAAAACATTAGGCTGGTGCCAACCCAAGCAAAAAATATATATAATGAGTGACAAGATATAACGTACTCGATATATGGTAGAACCTCGGCGCAATTGCTGAGCACAAACCAAACCATCTTGTCATACTCATCACCAGCCCCCAAGTATTGTGAGGCTCCAAGAAAGTTCACACCATGGTTGAAAACAGAGACATCACCACTTTGCGAATCAGACCGCTCTCTATTTCTGCCCGGCCGGTTCCATCTTGTTTCCACATCGCGAAAGTATCTAGAGCAAAAAGTCAAGCACTCTTGCCGTGTTCCGCACATAACGCTTACAAGTAAGCAGCCTTCTTTCGATTGGGTACATCCAACCGTATTGCACAGGGCCTCTAAGCATTGCCTCTTTTGGTAAATGCACCGCCAAATGGACCATCACGGTGAAGAAAGCTGGAGGGAAAATCTTCTCGAGCTTGCAAAGAATAATTGGGATTTCTTTTTCAAGTCTTTCCATGACAGTTAACTTGAGTGTTTTGCAGCACAGTTCTCTAAAGAAATTTCCCAGCTCAGCAACTGCTTCATATATATCCTTGTCCATGATTCCTCGGAGGCCCGCCGGTAAAATCCTTTGGAGGAGGATGTGACAATCATGGGTTTTCAGTACTGAAAGCTTGAATCCATCAGAAGTAACACACTTTGCTAGGTTAGCAGCATAACCATTTTGAAATTTCACCGCTCTTAGGAATTCACAGAATGCAAGCTTTTGTTCTTTACTCATTGTATACCATGCTCGTGGCATTTCAAATGAATCTTCATCTTCATTGTGCTGTAGATGAAAATCTTCTCTTATGCCCATGTCCTCCAAATCAAGCCTAGAACTAACCGTGTCCTTTGTCTTCCCTTTAATGTTCAAAAACGTCCCTAGCAGATTCTCGCATATGTTTTTCTCAATGTGCATTACATCGAGATTATGCCTTAATTTTAGATAAGCCCAGTATGGCAGGTCCCACAAACAAGACCTCCGGTCCCAACATTGACGTTCCTCACGCTTTATTTTCTTCGCAGCTTTCCTGGTCTCACAGCTTTCACCTTTTCAAGTTGCTGCTCCAGCTCTTCTTTAGTGAATTCAGCTGGCTTGTCACGGGTTTCATTCTCACCATTAAAATCTTTGCTTCTTCGCCAGCGATGGTTTCGGGGAAGAAAGTGGCGGTGCCCAATATAGCAGATCTTGCTCCTTATTCTCTTTGAGCAAGGGTATTTGTCACAATGGACACAAGCCTTATAACCCACTGTGATCCTCCCAGACAGAGTGTGCAGAGATGGGAAATCATGGATGGACCATATGATTGCAGCACGTAGATTGAACTTTTCTTCCGGACTCAAGGCATCGTATGTAGGTACACCAGTCCAGAGCTGGAGCAGTTCTTCTACAAGGGGCTCCATAAAGACATCAAAATCCTTTCCTGGAGACTCTGGACCGGGGATAAGCAATGACATCATGAAGTTGGACTGATCCATGCATGCCCATGGTGGCAGGTTGTACGGCACCACAAAAACTGGCCACATGCTATAAGACGTGCTCATGTTCCCAAACGGATTAAACCCATCTGTGGCAATGCCAAGTTTTATGTTCCTTGGATCTGCAGCAAAATCTAAATGTATACGGTCAAACTCTTTCCATGCCTCTCCGTCCGCTGGATGGCTCAGCTCATTGTCCACAGGTTTCCGCTTCAGCTTGTGCCACTGTTCCTCACGCGATGATTTCTTTGAGATGAACATCCGCTGCAGCCTTGGTATCAAGGGAAAGTGCCTCAGTACCTTCTCCGGTATTGACTTCTTCCCATCAGCATCTTTCCACCTTGATGCATTGCATTTTGGAAAGTTGTCATGCTTTGCTAAATCCTTCCGAAACAAGACACAGTTATTTGGGCACACATGTATTGACACATAACCTAACCCCAGCCTGCGGATTATACTCAATGCTTCATCATAAGATCTAGGAACACAACTATCAGGGAATTGCAAGCTCAAAAGACGGAGTATTGCGTTGAATGTGGCATTGCTAATCCGGTAGAAAGACTTGATGTGGAGTAACTTCACGGTGAAGGTAAATCTTGAAAATTTACCCCCTTCATGAGCTGCGCGCTTCGCCTCCTCTAACACCTCAGCAAACAACGACTTCTGTCCATCAGCACGATCTTCAGCATCGTACAAATCCTTCAATAGGTCAGGAATCCTATCATCTTCATGCCCATCCTCTTCCTCCAAAACAGCATTATCTCGCAAAACCTTTTCCATGAAATCAATGCCAGCATCACCACCACCCATCTTATGAGGGGCCTCTGTATCAGCTTCAAAATGTTGAGGTTGACTGTCTAAAGGTTCTCCATGATATATCCATCTATCATATGTGCTGGACATCCCATTAAGAAGCAGATGATCTTCCACTCTTCCTTGAGCCATTCTTGGACGGTTGAGGCATTCGCAGCATGGGCAAAGAATGTGAGCATCTTTGGCAAAATTTGCCCGAACAAATGCTATTAAATCATCAACTCCTTTCATATGTTCTTTCGAAAACTTTCTAACTCCTTTTCTAATCCAGCTTCTGTCTATCTGCCAAAGACAACAAATTGTTGCAACTTAGCAAATCAATTTAAGTGCATCAACATTAATTAATGAAAATGGATGGAAGTAATGGAAGCTAAAATTCCAGAAAATAAGGTAGGCACCCAACTTTATATGCTAACTGCCTAAGTACAACATTCAACTATTTCCAATTTCTCACTACTTTAGTCCAGTTCACATGGTTTACTGATTTCACATGGGAGCAATAAAAAGTAGTTCAAATGGAAATACAGATTTCACATGGGAGAAAAGAAAAGCTAACTAAAACATGATGTTTCATAAAAAACAGAGATGGTTAAACAACCAACAATAACAATATATGCTGCCACTAAGAACTATTTTGGTTAAACCACCAACAATAACACCACTGTCAATTTACATTAATGCCATTTCCAAGATTGCATCAAATCTACATCAATGAGAGTTTTCCTAGTTTACATCTAATCTACATCAATATTCAGGCCTTCCACAGATTTGAGGCTCAAATTTTAGAGGTGTAACATCAAATCTACATCAACCCCAGGATCCTGTTTCAAGGAAAGACCAACTCGAGCTCTGTTCTATTGATTGCTGACAACATAATTTACCAGTAACAATTGACTGAATTCCAAAAGAATTCTTAACAATTTCATCAACAACAATTCTCCTAATAATTTCATCAACAGAAATTCTCTTCACAATTTCTACCAAATTCATCAATGACATTTCCAAGAGATTTTTCCAAGCTTACAACAAACCTACATCAAATCACTCTATGTTTGTGTGGAGATTCTCCTAACAAATATACATCAAATCATTGACATCAACAGAGAGGAGAGGGGGAAGAGGAGGGGGGAAGGAGAGGGGTGCATACGTGGGCGAGGTCTGCTTGCGGCGGTGGCGACTCCCCCATGCTCGGCGGCGGCGAGTCCCCCATGCGTGGGCGAGGCGAGCGGCAAGGTCGCCGTTCCTGTCGTGGGCCCCGCCCCCGCCCCCGCCTCCGCCCGTGCTGGTTGCTTCCGCCGCGAGGCCGTGGGCGAGGTCACCTGCAGCGAGGTCGTGGGCAAGGCGAGCGGCCCCTACTGGTTGCTTTGGCCGTCGGCCCCGCCCGCCGCCGCCCACTGGCCCCGCCCTCGTCCGAGCGACCCCTGCTGGTTGCTTCCGCCGCCACGATACGAGAGAGCCCTGGTTTTGTATAGTATATAGAGAATTACCCACACATTAGCAACAATCCCTCTCTAGCCTAGCGGCACCGAACGAGCGAACGAGCGCTAGGTCGTGGGTTCGAGTCCCCGCTAGCGCACATTTTTTAGGAATTAAAGTGCACATTTTTTAGGGAATTAAACGCTCGCTCACCCACCTGTCAGTGGCTCACCCACCTGTCAAATGGTTCCCGCCTGTCAGTGTTGCTCTGTTCAATGCCACCTGGTCGGAAGGTCCCACTTGTCAATGCAATGAGAGAGCCGTAGTTTTATATAATGTATAGATAAATTCCCATACCTGAACAACTGTCCCTCTCTAGCCTAGCGGTAGCAAGCGAGCGAAGCAAGCGCGAGGTCGTGGGTTCGATTCCCGCCTCGCGCCTCTTTTTTGGGTGAATTAAGCACTCGGCCCCACCTGTCAAATGGGTCCTGCATGTCAGTGTGTGCCCCGTCTGTTGTTGAATATTAACATTTAAGCAAAAAAAGACACCTAGACAGTGACACATAAGCGAGGTTGCTGAGGTGGCTGCCTAATCATCCTAATACATTCAAACTCAAGTGTAGTGAGCATGTTATATTGGTCGTTATCAGCTAGGCGTGAGGCAGTGGACAATGCTTCCTGCTTTAGGACCATTTCCTCTAATGGCATTATGACCTTTCTGACCAGAATGGTCGTTATAGGTTAGGGTTTGGAGCCCCCCAACAGCTTTTCACCTATTGGTCTAAAATGGTCATAAATTTATGACCAATTCTTCCAGGGTCACTGACAGAAGGTCAGTAGTTGACATATTTCTTGTAGTGAAATTCCAGCGGCAGCAGGAGCAGATCGACTCACTTAGCCAGCAAAGGGGGTCTTAGCAGCTGCAGCAGCTAGCGGATGATCCAGCATTGGATAGCACCGTCCCATCCATGCCGAG